>NC_051846.1:162693123-162928614 GCF_002237135.1 Teleopsis dalmanni | reverse complement strand
ATCCAAAAAAAAAAAAAAATTATCAAACTTTAAAATATCAAAATATTTTATTTATATTTACTTTTGGAACCACTAAATGGATAATACCCTAAAAGTCAAATAAAAAGATAACTTTGTTTGCGCTTATTGTAGTTATAGATACAGAAAGTTAAATATAAGTTTTAATTATTCTAATTATCTTTTGTAAATAGAAAATATCTCATACCATCTAATTAATATGAAGCGACTGAGGGATCAGATTTCATATAGGATCACAAAAATCGCATATAAAGAAATATAATTTCACGTTTTCAATTGTAAATCGAATTATTCATTATAAACATAACAATTCACAAAAAATACTTCTTAAATATATCCAATTTAATGCTTTTAAAGATAATTATTAAATTATATGCTCAGAAAAGATGTAATAAAATATAAAATTATGTTTAAACTAAAACAAACTCTAATAAAATAAACTATTTTACTTCATAAACACAAAACGCTAAATAAAAAACAGGTCAATAACGAACGCCACTATCCTTCAGTCTCTCAAATTACTAGAGACTAAGCAAAAACTAGATTAGAACAGATATCAATAGGTCAGCCATTTCTGAATTGTAGTTTGCTGTAAAGTGAAAAATAACACTTAAAAAAAAGAAAACCAATACAGTTTTCTTTTGGTAATCTTTAAAATCTATTCAAAAAAATAATTATGAGAAAAAGGAATATATTTTTTATAAACACAGAAATAAATAAAAGTTAAAACTTTAAAACTTTACGAGAACAGTCTTTAAGGAGGCGGTGTAGAACAGGAACCTACTGGCTTATTTCGTGATTATTATTAAGTTGAAAAGTTTGCTAGTTCAGTAGTACCAAATTTTTTAAACTTATGAACTATTTTAAGCTTATTATTTACAAATAACTTCACCTCATTAATTTTGTAATTTTAGAGTAAATTATTTTGTACTCGTAACTTTTTTATTTGAACTTTAAACAGTATTAGACTTAAAGTAATATATAATCTTTCGGTAATGATGTTTGTATTAAAAAGTAACTTACTTTTTCTTAACTTTACTGCATATTTAGGGCAATCTGAAAAATAGTAAAAAAGAGAAATTAAATATTTTTATTACAGAAACAAATCATTAAACATAAATAATAAAATATTTGCCTACATTTATGTATTTCCTTTGCTTTGTAACAGAAATACCGCAATAGAAATATCTATACCTAGAAAATAAATATGAATAAATAAATTGAAAAAATGCAAATTCAAATTCAAATTCAAATTGAAATCTGATCAAAATCTTGCGCCCACCAAAGCGATCACACAAATTATTAAACGACTGACAATACGAGCGGTTAAATTAAATTGCACTTTTCCAAAAATGGTAAAAAATTAAAGATGTAAGTACAACTGGCAACTGCAGTTCGAACTGCAGTGACTTAGATGATGAAAATCTAAGTCAGTGCCTAACTCTAACTACTTTAGGCGCACTTTCAATTTGGGCAAAGAAATTCGAATTTAAATACGATCAAATATTTTGTTTATATCACATTTATTTATCGTAAAAGAGTTTAAGGAATGCTAAGTTTTACAAAATTGCTTTGCGCAAAGCTATCTCGATGCAGAGATCGCATAAAATTATGAGGCCATTGTTTGCCATTTTGGGCAGGAGCTAAGTTGCGCATGCGCAAGCGAACACTCATATGTTCGCTTGCAATACAATGTATGGCTGCTCAGAGATGTATCTACATACGGCTATAGCATACCTGTATCTGCGGATGTGTACTCTTATTATGTTGCAAATTTAACTTTGCGAATTTATTACAGTTTATAATACAAATACACAAATACGAGTAAAAAATGACAGAAAAAAAGACATGAGCACATATCGCCGTCGTTGGGGACGTACCGGTCGTACGACAAAGCGGTAATAATGTGTTGGTTGTGGTTTCAGCTATATATATGCTAGGTTTTTTTTTCTTATTCCTTCTCTAAACAATTTTATTTAATTTTTTTTAATGATGGCGGCGGCATTCTTTTTAATGTGGGTTCTGCTGACACAAGTAGACAGTAAAAAAATCTCAAAAAACTAAAACAGAAAAAATTGAATTAAATTTGATTTCAAACGAATTTGTTTTCCTAATGCGCAATCAAATATGGATATTTTCTTTCACATGTCAGCAGGTAAGTAATAAAGTTCATTTTTAAATAAGCGTAAATTGTCAATTAAAATTAAACTAAAACGAAATGCGTTCTAACTACTAAATTATGTTCTTTCATTTTGGCAATAAATTTTGTATAACTTGATTCTAGCAGATCTAAAAAAACAAACATCATTTTTAAAATATTTGCTGATATAACAAAAGTTTTAAACAATTTGTAAACAAATATTTAACATGTATTATGTTAAACTCGACCTCTTCACAAAGGATAAAGAGTTAATCTCTTAAGAGATTTCTACCTTGAAAAATTGGCAGAGATGGGCACGGTCGGTGATTTACTATCATTTTTGTCATGGGAACTGAATGCATTATCGGATGTAGTTAAAACGATTAGATACATCTCCTAGTATTATCAGAATGAACATGATCCGAATTGCATATACGAAGATGCAGACGAAGGCATTGCTGAACACACCACCAGATGGAACACTGAAAGCACATCACTTGAAACAATAGTCGGTGAAATATACTCTAACTGCTGCTTTACTATCTAAAGAAAACTGAAGACTATAGACCGATTTGTTACGATCATACTCAAACGGAAATGACCGAATAAGATTTCGAAAATGACTAATTTCGAAAATGATGGATGCTGGCTAACAAAAAAAAATTTTTTTAATGCATAACTAACACAGAGACCCTATTTATTCCCGATAAAGTTTCAGGATAAAAACAATTTAGCACACGAAGATTGTTTTTAGTCCGTGCAAACCAGGCATATCACTATATTGACGATTTGCCGAAAGAGTCTTCGAAGAAAAAGTTTTTTTCTGTTCTATGATCCTCAATGATGGTTGGCGACGACCATCACAATCGAAGGAATCACGAACTTATATGAGCTTTATCACATCAGTTACATTATACGATAAACTAATATCGTTGACCTGATACAAGCTTTCTCACGACTTTGACATTAGTTAGCAACTTAACAGGCAGAAGCTTAAATGGCCTACTTATGTTATGAGGGTGGATGACGGTGATCCAGAAAAAAGTGTTAGAAACTGCAATTGAAGGGAAAACACGAAACAGAGAACAGTCTCTTCGATAATGTGAATAAGTCAAGGTTACACTAACCACGCGTGATGCAAAAAAACTGCTGCAGTCAGCACAGGGGCTTGAAAAAAAATCTTACAAAACGCCGAAATTCGGGTTGTAAGAAGCAAATAAGAAAAATAGTAAATATTTAAATGTGTCTTAAGTGTATTAAATCCCTTAAGCACGTAGATAAAATCAAAACAGTCAGAATTTTTATGAACACTTGGTTAGACTATTGTGTCAAATTGTTTTTCTGTCAAAGATGTTACATTTATAGAATTTGTCAGAATGTAGTTGATCATATTGTCTATGATCGGTTCAAGAAAAAAGGTAAATAACACTTCGAACTTGTGAAATGTTGAATCAAATTAAAAATTATTTCAATGTGTAGAATTTGAGACTACAAAATGAACGAAGTAATTGCTTATAATAAAAACATTTTTTTTAATATCAAACTAAAATTAAGTAAATATAAATTAACTCAGAGTTTACTGGAGTCAATAGATGATTTATATATCGCAATTATAAATTAATAATAAAGTTCCTGAAAGAATGAAAAATAAAAACCAAGAATAGATCAATCAATTTAATTTTATTTTTTTGAAAAATTCTTTGTAATTATAACTATGAATGTTATCTAATAAAATTTCTTCATCTTTAGCAAAAATTTTAATTATGTTTAATAAGCATTATTTTGTTCCAATTAATGCAAAATGATATTGTTAATTTTACCCTTCACAAAGACCACACAACTCATTCAATAGAAATTTTCACACACTCGACGTGTTGCCATTTATTGCGGTGTCTGTTGATTGTTGATTATACATAATTTCGTATCCAACAGATAACTAAGTAATATTGTGGTTTTTAATTTTTTTTTTTCTACCTCATAATGCGATATTTTTATTCTTTCACATTTTGTATTTCAACAAAACGTTTTTCACACCTCAAGCACTTCGGCGACACCCGTAAAGGAAGCCGCCGCTACCGCTGCGTAGATATGCACACGAAGTTGTTCAGTTTTTTCTTAGCTTTTTTGTGGCAGCAATAACAGCAGCAGCAGCAGCAAATAGATTTGCGCTAAAATGTATCTAAAGAAAATTATCAGCTTTTTTCAACAACCTTTTTATATTCTTGATTGAATTTGATCTTAATCTGCGGCTATACAAGTACGCACCAGCATACCTGGTATAAACGTAGTCTTGGCAAAAAGGGGGTCAAACGTTCTTGAGTGTATTTATGGTATACACGCAGTACGGGCAGACGAAATTGAATGAAGAAGTCTTGTCAATGCTGTAAAGCTCTCTTACATACAACGCGGTAATCGTTGCGCTACAAATAAAATAATAGTAAAGGGGTTTGTTAAACTGCAACGTTGGTGGTATTTGAAAGTTTTTAATTCCGACAGTGGAATTCAGTTTTTATTAAAGTGCTTAAACAGATATATTAGAGGATGAGTAGTGCTTTAAAAGAGATTGGAAAATTTTGTTAAAAGTACTGAAAGGTCACGTTTTCGTTATTGAAAGGTACGAGTATCTAAGTATTATGTGAGTAGAACACTTCCAAGAGGGTTAGAAAATTTATAATTTTTATAAAAATTTTCATGAATTTTGCAAGGATTTTATGCAAAAACTTACAAATAATTAATATCAATAAGAAACATTTTTAATATTAATGCTAGTAAGAAAATCGTTTTAAATTGCTAACGAATAAATTGATGTCTATAGTCAAAATAAACAAAACAATAAATATTATTAGCAACAATACATTAATATATTGAACCTAGATGTGTGTAAGCCAGCAAAGAAAATCAATTCTAAATGATAACCTATTGTCATATGTCTTCTGTACATGAACCAACCAAAAGGCGATGGTCAGCGTACATAACAACACAGATAAAGACAACTTTCCCATTCAGTTGACAGTGAACCGACTTGCTAAATCATAAGCTTGGCTAAGTCCCTAATTTTGCAGGCCGATAGCTTTTTTAAGTCGGTAAGAAATGGTGAACCAAAGACTTTTGATCTACTATTGCCCAAAAAAAAAGAAGAAAATTCCTCCTCCTCTTCAGAACTACACCTACGACCAATATTATTATGAGGTCTCTTATAGCTTTTTTTCTACGCAGTGATCTGTCACAAACCGTAGAGCTGAATAGGCTCCGTTTTAGTTAAAGCAACTAACTGGTACGCTTCTTGTAAAATTTGGACCAGATCTGACAATATGGAGTATATCTGGAGTATATTTTGGACTATATATATGACCTGTTCAAGTGAATAAGTAAAAATCAGTTACATAAAAAATTAGTCAAACTTTATACATTTTGAAGACGTAAGATTATTTTAAATCATATTACACATAGATGAAGAATATTTATAATTTTTTATAGTAAGGTACTAAGTGCATAACCCTATTGTATAAACTAATCAGTATAACTAACTCAAATCATAATTGTAATACCCAGGTACTTAGCCATCATTTCGCATTTGTAACTAGAGACGCTAAGGACTCAATGGTCTAAGTGTTTGTTTTGACATCTAAATAGAACGCATTAGTACTAGATATGAAATATGTAATTTAGGTATATATTAATTCAATCAAATTAATTAAATACTAAACTTAGTATTATAGTATAGTATACTTTAGTATATATAACAACTTAGATTGAATTTGAATGTATGACATCATTCATAAAAAAACACTTTTATCATTTGTTTACAATATAAGTGAATCTTAGTATAGTTACCATATAGTATATATAACAACTTAGCATTCTATTTTCATCAGTGGTACAGAATATCCATTTTGTACAAAATTTTTAAGGAATTTTTAGTAATAAATTTATTTTGTTTATATGACATCATTCATATGAAAAATACCATCATCATTTGTTTACAATATAACTGAATCTTATTAAAGCTTTTAAATTAATACTCGTAATGTGGAAAAAAAAAATATTTTCAGGTGTACATAAAATTAAAAGCATAATAAATGTATAAAATTAAAAATTTTTTATTAATGTTGGGTTGTAAACTTAATTTAATAAAAATGCTGAAAGCGCCTACAAAGGTGTTCACAACATCTAAAGAGCAATACGCCTATTATTTTACACGCTTATTGCACAAATGCAATAGCAGCGAAAAAAATAAAAAAACAACAACATCGACCGCAGGAGTTCATCTACAAAAGCCAATCGCGCACGCTCATCCATGTGCGAAACAACTTAATTAAGTTAAATTACGAGACATCTAAGAGTAACAGAAAATAAGCTCGTATAAATATAAATATTATGTATATTCGTATGAAAATATCCAAAAGAAGATATCGCTTCATAATTTCGAGCAGCGGCACAATAATTATTCAATCAACACGCATCTGGTATTTAAACACAGCACAGCTCAAACAATAACAACAAAAAACAATAACAATTCATAAGAAGGGCATGACATGCCTGTAAACATAAACCAAAACCACATAATATAACACAAATCGCATTTGAATAATAAAAAAAAATTTCAACCTAACTCGCCTGCATATCAAACATAAAGTATCTTTGAGATACTGCTGCAAGTACTGGTACACACAGTAAGAAAGCTGCACGTTAATATGCATCTTCTTAGCATAAACTGTTGCTGTTGCTATAGTTGTTGTTGTTGTTGTTGTTGTTGTTGTTCATAAAGCACATAAGATGCGCGTGTTGCATGTTGCAGTCTATGCAAATTTGGAATTAAATGCGAATTGGAACAATTGTAATTGTGGCTAATGGTCAGTCGCAGTACTAATGGTAGGAACAGAAACGTGTAATGGCTTCCGTTGAAATTTGTTATTAATTAATAACTCCATCTGCAAACTACAGATTGACTTTAATAGGTACAAACTACATTTCTTGGTAAGCAATATGATAAGTGTTACTTAACATTTGTGGAAGACGATGTATTTTTTTACTTGCCTACCATAAATGCACTTGTCAAGCAATTATATGACTTTGACGATAATTTTTCCTCCTTCAAGCATAATTTGAGGCTTAAGTGGTTGGTGGCAAATTAAATCCGGTCTTAAGTGCTACTCTAACTGGACAAGTGCTGATTTAACATGCAAACAAAGAAAACGGTTGGGTTGACTTATGAGAAATTTAATGTATGCTTATTAGGCCTAAGTAAGAAACCTGTGTTTCCCCCTTTTTTATTTAAAAAATAAATTAAATTTTGGTAGACTGAGTATAGTTCAATTTAACCTAAACTAAATGTATAATCAAGTTAATTTTATTAAATTATACATATAGTAACTACTTAACGAAAATTTCGCATACAATATTGAAAATTGTCTTATTGGCGATCGGTTTTTGTCTCTTTACTCTTAACAAAGCTCGTATGGAAAAGATATATTAAGAAGACCAATTTTTATATGTTTTTTGAATGTGTAATATTTTTCATATACCCTACAGATGTGATATTTTAAAGAATATGAAGGGTGCTTTAACTTTACAACCAAACCGTATAAGATCCTTAAATACCGTGAAGAAATCAAGTTATGAATAAATTTGTCCCAAAAGAAAAACTATCCTAACTAATAACTTGATAGGAATCAAGATACTCAACTTTTATCTGATAATCACAGATAATGGTTGCATATAACAAACTGAATATCCTTCGTTAAAACTATCAGTAATGGATTCCACGTCACGTCGGTATTTGTCTGTAACAAAATGGCAAACAAATATTCCAAAAGAAGATCAGTCTTATTACTTCTTCTGCAGATTACGGAATTCTTCTGCAGCTTACGAATTGGAAATTTACTTTCATTTATTTGAAAAACGAGTATTAATACACATGGTTACAGCGTCTAGGAGTACCAATAATTGTACACAAATTATAAGAGATTAAATAAACATTATTGAAGTGCAGTTACCGGAATTCTAATAGGGCACTGTAGATGTAATTATTACCTATAAAACTAGAATTTACATTAAAGTAATTTATAGGTTTTCAAGAAAATTAATAAGACCAATAAACACGTGCCGGATGCTTGTCCGTTACGCATTCACAAATCGAAAAAGTACTAAGTCGGGTTATATAATATTAGATGAAAAAATAAAGAGGGTTAAAATAGGATTCATATTAAAATTTGTTAAGGTAATTTGACTTAAGCAAATACTCTAAATTAACGAAGCGTTTTCAATAACTCCTTATAACATATTACGCGGTTCGTTAAGCTAATCTATAGAATAATATAGTATTATTATATTAATTTTAATGTTAAACAAATATATTCAGATGTATTTACGTCTGAAATTTTGAACCAAATTTGTATATTACATACATTAAAATTTATACATTATATATTGATTAAGATTTAAATATAGATTTCGCATAAGTTGATAGTTAATATAGTGATAGTGATCTATTGTGACCCAAAACCACGTTTTGGTTAAAAAATTTATATACATTTTTAGTAATATAGGTAATATACTTTTCAGATGCTTGTGTTTATAGATAAACCTTCTATTTTTGCAAACAGTTGTCACAGAGAATGTTTGATATGTTAAGTATCGAACTATATAATAACAAATATTATATGATATAACACTATTTTGTCACACATGTCAAACATACGTATATAAAATATATTAATAGTTATAGGTATAACTATTTAAAATTTTATTAATTAGTAAAAATTTAAATTGATACAGTTATAGTATAGTTTTAATATAACGATTATAAAGTTAAATAGTTCAGATTAATATTTGCGCAATACAGGGAAAAAAAATAAATTATCAAATTGTCTTATTGCTACAGTTAAGCTAAGCATTTATATCAAAAATCTTATTATCCGGATTTGATTCCAGAAAGTCTATTTTAGAAAGTATGGTTAAAATTTGAAAGATAAGTAAATTTTTAATAACTTTAATAACATTATTAAATATCTTTCATCTAAACATTTCTTTATTCATGTATCAACTTTGATAAATATCACTAAATCACTTATACTCTCTAAATTAGATTACGCTCTACCACTCTTTGGATGGTGTGCAAACAGCAATATTAGACAGTTGAATGCACCCTATCATGCTGCCGTTCGAAGGAGTATTGCTGCGTTCCCCACAACTCCAATCATAAACTTATTGACAGAAGCTGGGCTACCTACATTATCAAATCGAGTTAAGTCAACAACTTATAAACTTGTTCCTAAACTACTGTGCAGCAACAACGCTATTTTACATAAAGACGTTGTAAATGTATTCCATCAAAAGCGAACAAATAGAGTTAAGTCAACAATTGTGCTGTGTATCGAATATGCTAAATTCATCGACCTCGACATTAAACCTCATCGTATGATACAAAATCATGAGCCCCCTTGGTTTCTTAATCCAACATCTTTTGTAATCGATCTGCAAACCTATGTAAAAAGTAACACAACCACCAAAATGTATAGACAACTGTTTGCAGAATTTTCTGATTCGTATATAAAAAACAATTGGACTCTATTGTACACAGACGGTTCAAAAACTGAAAATCATGTCACATTTGCTATAATACAACAAAATGGCTCCGTAATCACTACTGGATTAGTTGCACCCCATTGTTCCATCTTTACTGCAGAGGCTCTGGCTATAAAACTTGCTACTGACCACGCAACATGCAACAAAGGCAAATTTCTGATATGTACCGACAGCAAATCTACAATTGAAGCTGTAAAAAATATCAATAATAACACCGACCTAATTTGTGCTATCAGAAACAACTGCATACGTTTTTTAAACAAAATTAAAATTATGTGGGTTCCTGGGCACGCAGGAATTAAAGGAAACGAACTAGCAGATCAAGCTGCCTCTGCCGCCATTCGCTCTCCCTTATTCTTTTTCCAGACATCCGAAAGAAAAGACGTTTTAAATTTTATAAACAAACATATGGTAGACGAATGGGCTATGGAATGGTCAGTGTACAACCATCGCTACAAGTCGATCAATACCAGTGGTTTAAAAGCTATATACCCACAATCATGCACTCGTCAACAATGTAAGATTTTTATCCGATTGCGTATGGGACATTCAAAGCTTTTTCATGAACATCTTTTGAGTGGCGATCAGCCATCAAACTGTCCATTTTGTAATAGCACACCATCCATAGATCATATACTTAACGATTGCCCTTCTTTTAATTCTATTCGTAGTAATATCTTTCCTAATATCTTACCTACTAGCCTATTAAAAACAATTACTATTGAAAACATACTTTTAATTTATAAATATATTAAAGCCTGTAACCTAGTGAATAAAATTTAATTTATAATATCCGAGCTGAAGGCCCTGGCAGCTAGCGCTCGTTTTTCTGGTCTTAGTTATAAGATTTTATATTTTGTAATTAATTATAATAAAATAAAAAATAAAATAAATAAATAACTTTTTGTGAAAAGTATTTCATAAAATGCACACAACGTATCTTCAATTTAACCAGTTTAATAATTAAGGGCATAATATCATACATTAAATTTAGTATAGATACAAAGAATGTACTCCAAGTGAGCCATAAAGTAAGTAAGTAAACCAAGCAAGCATACAACAGGGAACCGAATAGTGGGAGCAGAAATCGATCTGAGAAGTTATGTCTGAGATGAAGTAAATAGTCAAACAGTAGTAAGTAGTTTAAAGAGACGTCAAATCAATTTAACATACAGAATATATGAAGTTTATTGTTTATAGTAGCACTGGAGCACCAAGACCTCTCAGTCTTAAAGGTATTAGGTACTAAAGATATTTATGAAAACTTCTGTAAAATGGTCTAAAATTTTCTTCAACTTAAAAAGTCATTAATGATGTACATAATAATATTAACTAATTTTTTTTCTTTATAATAATAGAGCTAATCTAATAATGGTAAAATATTTTAAAAATAATAAATATATATATTATATATTACATAGTATTAGCTACTTAGATCACATTCACATTCCATTGTAGAAGTATACAGACCGTATAATAAAATTAAATGGGTTTAATGACTTTTCTCTCCGATTGATTAAGTTAAATATAATCATCACGTAAATCACTGCCTTTCTGGTGTCACACTCAACAACCAACGGCAAATGTCAATTGGCTTGTCAACTATTGTCACAAAATTCAAGTAACTAAGACTAAGTATAACTAAAAAAATGACAACAAGAAGCTCATTTGAGCGTAACCTCAGATGACACACTCCGGCGCTTTTCACAGCTGCACACAACCGAACTACGCCCCAATGTCAGTTTTACGTGTTGAGTTTGCATGTATCTTTGAAGTTACATGACAGCGTAAACATTTGTTCAAAAGTTGGCTTAGCTCAGTCCGTTTTTTCACTGTCTGCTAGCGGTACCAACAATTTTCTAGTTTAATTTTTTTCTCACTATTATTACTATATTCAGTTATTTTATCTTGTGGCTGACTTACCGAAGGCACGTAGTAGAAACCACAACACAGGAAACATTTTTTATGTAGTTACTTTGAATTTTTTTATAATTATGTTTTTTTTTACTAAAATTGAACTCAAATTCAATTTAATAAATAACAATGAATTTTTATAATTAGTACATTACTGCATCTTACAAAAGGATAAATTAGAAAAATAATTTAAACTAACAATTTCTTATAAATAATATAATAAAAAATCTTAGCGCATCTCTCAAATATATGTAGAATATCGATTAAACAACCACAGTGCGCTATTCAAGCACTACAAAAATAAGCATTTTTTAATTTATTTTTTAAATAATTTGAATGATTTGCCTTTTAGCTACATATACATCATGTCAGTTATTATACGCATATTTGCCATTTGAATAAAATTCTATAGATCTTCCCTAAGGTGTAGTTAGAAATCATCTTAGCAGAAGAGCTTTACTTTATAATTTATGCAAAAACATAATTTGCTTCATTAAATAATCCTTGTTAGTAATTAAATGTTTTTCATACAAGTAAATTTCTTAGAATCAGAAAATATTTTATTTAAAATTTTAGAAAACAAGATTAAAATATTCCACAAATTAAAAACTTTTGTGGATTTTGGATTCAAAACATGTACTGAATTACGCGGAATTTTATTTAACAAAATATGAAATACAAAATTCCACAATATTTCTTTTGTTGCAGCATCACGTTTTTCCACTTGTTGACAGGAAATATCGTTCATTATTAAAATTTATCTCAATGAAAACAAAAATCTAAAATACTAAGAAAAATAACAAACCAACAACTTCTAAACTGGAATAGATACAAAAATGGCCTCAATTGAAAATTATATAAAAAGATAAACACCAACCAAGAAAATAAAAGAAGGTTGCACTCATTTCGAAACCGAAATAAAAATATAAATAAAAATAAAAAATAAAACGTAAATAAAAATAAAAATCCAGAAAAGTAAACAATTGAAAAAAAGGTAGTTTGATACTTGGGCGTACTAGATACCTTTTCACATGCAACACGCCAACTATTGTTATAAGTTTACTGAGTTGCGACTTTGGCTAGTTGCAGCACTCGTAAACTCAGTGGACACAGACGAGAGATATGATACTTGGACCAGTAAATTCATAGACTTCATAGGCATCACAGACATCAACATCAACATCGTCATCGTCATCGTCATCATCATCGCCATAGTCGATGTCGATGTCGTACTCATACTGGTTGTTGTCGTGATTTTAGAGTAGGTGTACTTTTGTGTATTATGGTTAGTTACTGTGATAACAAAAGGGAAGAAATGTAGTACAAAAATACAAAAAATTATACTTTTCCTGTATTCTGTAAAATAATTTTATTTGCTTTTAATGTATTTTTATTTAAAAACTTAAAGTTAGCTTCAGTCATGTTTTACTCGTTTTAAATCTAAGAAAATTACACTTAATTCGAAACAGTAAAGCTGGTTATAGATACATATAGTTTTTACAAATAAATTAAGGTATTTCAATTTATTTAAGATACTGGTTATATTAAGTGAAATCTATAAACGGATTGCACAAAAATGGAATCTGTTAAGACTCTTCCTCCTATCATTTGTGTACGCCATCATAGATTTTATTAGCTTTTTATAGTTTCCAAAATATCTTAAGTATATTAATCAGTGCCATGTTCGATATTAGTTATTGATCTATTATAGATCTTAAGTCCGAGTGTCTTCTCTAATTAAATTAACCTAATTTTTTAAATAATTTGATAAATTTAAACATATAGTTATTGATCTATTATGGATCTTAAGTCCAAGTATCTTCTCTAATTAAATTAACTTAATTTTTTAAATAATTTGATAAATTTAAACATATAGTTATTGATCTATTATGGATCTTAAGTCCGAGTGTCTTCTCTAATTAAATTAACTTAATTTTTTAAATAATTCGATAAATTTAAACATATAGTTATTGATCTATTATGGATCTTAAGTCCGAGTGTCTTCTCTAATTAAATTAACTTAATTTTTTAAATAATTCGATAAATTTAAACATATATTTATGTGACATAATTATAAACAAAAATATTATATATAAAATTATAATATATAAAGTTATTATACATATAAATTATAATATAGTATAGAAAACTTCAGGGGAGTATCAAAAATAAACTCATCTCTCATCTGTCAAAGTAAGAGAAGCACGAGTTCCACTTTACCTTATTTTAGACAATATTTACACATTTATATATTTATTTATATTTAACATATATATAGGACGAAACTACTTTTGCTACCCTTGTATGCTGATTTAAAACTCTCAGACAAGACTCTCAACAATATGACGATCATCATTCAAAAATATATCGACATACTATTGCAATACTTCAAATATTGGAATGAACTAAAATGGAATAAGTAAACTAAAAATTAGAAAAACAAAAAGCGATCTAAATCAACGCAATCAACACTCAACAGTATAATATATCAATAATCCGCGTATAAATTGGGGGGTATCCTGAAATACATCGGTTTAATTTTCGATAAGAAGTTTTACACCTTGGTCCAGTGTTAAATATTAGCAAACTTTACTTTAAAAATAAATTCATAAGTAATTATATGGTAGGGTTGCTTACGGAAAGTCAACCAAAACTACTCTTAAACGCCTTCAGCCATTCCAATTTTAAGCACTTAAAGGATCATAAGGGCCTAATACTATATCTTTATATTACATAGATATCTCTGTTTCGAACCCTAAGCTATATTCCACTCACATCTGAACTCTGCTCATTGTTTTCTGTAGATATCAACCGCTAATTGCAGATATACGGACATTTGCATAATAATATATTAAAAATCTTCCGCATTGTTTTCAGGGAGGTCAGATTTAATACACCAAGAGGACATATGAAAGCTTTAGGCACAAAATGGAACGAAATCGGTAAGATAGTTAGATTTTTACTAAAGATTTCAATAAAAAAAATTTAAGTAAGGAGAATACAAAAGGATTTTTTCCAGAAAGTATTTGTTCCTGATATAATTCAAATAGCAATTTCATTTTTCTGATTTTTTTTTTTTTAAATGGCACTTTTATTTTTCTTATTTTTTTATTCCATAATATTTTACTTTTGCTGCTACTGTTATTGTTTTTTATTATGCTCTAGTATGAGTATGAATAAATATATTCATTTTATTTTAATTTTTTTTATAAAACTTTAAAAAATAGTAAGAAAGAAATAAAAGCCCCTTGTTTAGTTAAATTTAATCAAATCTGAATATATCAAGAGAACTTGAATTATCAACTTAGTTGCATATTTGCAGCGTCCTAATATCTTCGTAAGTCAAATCACTGAACATGAGTATGAAAATTCAATGGAGCTATCATGACTATGTGATAATCCTTTCTTATACATTAGCTGAACTTCACAGCTAAGATAGCGTTACAATATCAAACATTATTTTCATTGTAAATATATAATTATATAATATAAATTATACATAAATGATTAATTTTTTTCTAAATTCTCAATTAATTACAAGATTGAGAATGCATGCTAAACACGCTCTTCGTATCAAGCAGGTGTTATAGTTTATGTTAATGATGCCATTTAACTTAAAAGTTGATGGAAGCCATTGACGTAGTTTTACAATGTTGGGGTAAATTAATATTTAAAACACATTTAGAATATATATTAAGTTCTGCAGGAGTCTAAACAACAAAAACATATGCAACATATACAACATTTTCGTCATATATTATACTCCATATGCAACATATAGAACACATACAACGTATAAATTATATGCGCCATATACAATGTATCCATTTTCAACTGCACCCTGTATAAAATATAGTGCATTTAACCAGTCTAAAATCTTTTTGTTTACATTTGTCTTTATAACGTTTTGTGTTGCAATGCTTTTTAAATGAATTTGTGTTTTGAAATTCTTCAGTTTAAGGCATCTTTGTATTTATTTTATTTATGTGGCTTTCATAAGATTTACGAAACGCATTTGCTGCAGATAAAAAGGTGGGGTGAACCACAAAAAAAGATACAACAACAGAAGACAATGTGTTGCCAATTCTCACTAACAAACAAAACGTTGGTATGAGAGATTTTTTGTGCGACATTCGGAGATAATGTCAAAGAAAACGTTTTGCCATCATATTTAAATGCTATGAACGAAAGAAGATAGTTTCGGTATGTGAGATTGGAACATGGGTAAAATGTGCAAAAGCGTGGGATGCGGCCAGGCATGATAACAATTACAAATTTAATGGCTATTCTGTGAGAAAATATTTTAAATAATTTTTTATAATAATAACTTGACTTTAAGTATGATAAATGCCTGCAATTTTCATTGAATCTTTTTGATATCAATTTAAATAACAGTTGTCGGAATGTTTAATAGTCATAATAAATAAAATTTTATCAAAAAAATACAATATCACAAAAAAAATGTTTTCATAACAATTTAGAAATTGTAATAGTTTTTGTTGCTATTTTTTAAATTATTTATAAAATAATTTACTAGAATAATTAGAAGTTGTATGCATAATTTGCATTATATCATATAGTAGATATTATAAAAATTGTACTTGCTAAACATTCCTTTTAAGATTTTATCTACATAAATCTTCATAAAAAACACTCAGTCAATATAGTAATATGTAACGATTGAGTATAGGTATTGTAATGAAGTTCCCTCTAAGTTATTATGTATATTAGTATCTTGAAAATTATGAAACTTTTTAGTCCCTATGAAAATTATATTTAATACAACATATCATATATATACAACATATATATTTGAACTATTAAAAATTCCATTAAAGATGTTGTGTCATCAAGATTGTTATTTTTCTATATATTTAGTTAACTTAGTGGCCGCATATGTTTGCCGCACATCCGACCATGAAAATTTAATTTTCAAAACAAATTTATACTATATGGTAGATAAATGATTTGGAAGATATCTATTTGTGAAGTTGACTATGGTTCTTATAGCGTAGACTTTCATAGTGGAAAGTCTCACTCTTGCTTTTCCCTGGGCATTCGTAAAGCAAATATTCAGTTACATCATTTTTTATCTTCCTCTATGCAGTTTCAACATATCAGGTGGAAGAAGACACCCTGATGTTATAATAATTACATTGATGATCACATTTAGTGTAGTAATATATAAGTTTTTTTTTGTATTGTTTTCTCTGCATTTACATTAAGACCGAAAAGTTTTCGGAAATTCTCATTTAAAATTCGCGCGCTGTATATTTTTCGATATTTTAAGTTTATGTAGTTTGGCAGCACTGTCCTTAATTACTATGCCAAAAATGAGCGCGATCTGTCAGACAGTTCGTTTACGGCAGCTGTTGAAACCAGTTCACCTCAGTAGGGCGTTGCGAAAAAAACAATGGAAAAAAATATTGAACAAAGAGTTTGCATCAAATTTTGTGTTTCGAACGAAATTTCGTGTGCAGAATCGTTGCGAATGCTACAAAAGGCTTATGGGGAATCAGTTTTATCGAAAACTCAAGTTTATGAGTGGTACAAAGCCTTCCAGGACGGTCGTACGACCGTCGAAGACATTTCGCAACGCACTACTGAGGTGAACTGGTTTCAACAGCTGCCGTAAACGAACTGTCTGACAGATCGAGCTCATTTTTGGCATAGTAATTAAGGACAGTGCTGCCAAACTACATAAACTTAAAATATCGAAAAATATACAGCGCGCGAATTTTAAATGAGAATTTCCGAAAACTTTTCAGTCTTAATGTATAAGATAGATAAAAACTTTTGAACATTTCTATGTTCGGCGCCCGCTAGACTCCTTAAGTCATAGACTTTCACAGTGGGATGTCTTAATCTTGATATCCCCTAGAAGTATGCAAAGTAAGTGATCAGTTGTTTCTTCTTTCCCATCCTTTCTACACATTTTACAATACTGGTTGAAGAAAATATTCTGATTGTGTAAAGGTTATATTTAATGTTATAATATGTAATTATTATGCATTACAAGGACAATATCGTAGAAAAGCGTGAGCATCAGTGCAACGAACAGCAGCTTTAAGGATATTTTCAGCGTACCGCACCGTTTCAGAAGCAGCGGTGCTGGTCCCAAAGGATTGTGACAGAAAAAAATGTCGAAAACAAAATAAACTAAAATCGCATAGCAATATTTGCTGAAAAGATCCTGAGATTGAAAAAAGTAGATCTCGACAAAAGACAGCTGGAGCAAGCACTTGAAACAGTAGCGGGGCCTGAACGTAGGTCACACCGATGGAAGTCTTAAATAACTTAAAAGGGTGTGACAAGGTCACTTCTTCTTATATCGTCTTCTCGACTTTTATTTTTATACCCTATTCAGTTACCGTATTAATTTTAATATTAACATGAAATGGTTTTCAAGCAGATTTGATACTTTTTAAGTGTTTGATGGAATATAAGTCAGAGTCTAAAAGCAGAATCTTTTACTCACTAATGTCTGTGATCATTTGGTGGATCCACTGCAACAAATGTTTCATCCAAATATGATAATGAGTTGTTGAGGTGATTTCATGTAGTATAATTTAAAGCCAAAAATATATATCTTACAGAATATTGCATTTACAATTCAAAATTAATGTGAGCATCCAAAGAATTGAACTATTTCAGCACTTTATGTATAAGACAACTTTATAATCATTGAGTAGTATTTATAACTTCTTTTGTATTTGCATATTTATATAAGGACACGGCTTTTGTAGTTGTTTTATTCTACTTCATCAGAATACCAGAAAAACCAGAACCCCCCTATCTTTCTTATTCTACATAGAAATACTAGTTAATATTAAATTGATTATTATTTGGAACTCCTTCAATAATAAGTTTATCTTTATTATTCAAAAATTTTTCAACTTTATTTATATAAGTAGTGGTGGGTATTAATAGGATTTTTTACATTTCAAAAATTTCATATTATTTATATATAAAAATGTAAAAGTAACTAAAAAGAAGCATATAAAATAATATCGTGATATAAGTAATTCTTATGAAATATCATTTATTTTATATAATTTCTTTGAAAAAATTCTTTCAAACTTATAAAATTTATAACTTTTAAGTCTTACTTACAAATTTAATACAAATTTCGAAGGAAGAGTGAACAGAAGAAGCAAAATTATTTGCTTAGTGATAAATATTTTCTTCGTACTTTAAGTTGTTAAATATTATTTGATTACAAATAAAACTGCCTTATCTTATAGTTACGCCTTTATAAATTTTAAGGCAGTTATGAACATTTGTAGATACATTCTCAAAATATACAAGCATGTACATATATGAGTGCAAAGATGCCTTAAGCGGTAACTTCAACATCATTAGCTTCAATACGAATACATATTTTGCTTAGCAGTATTTATAATTTTTTTTTTTGTTTTTGTAAGGTAATGTGTTGTTTCCCACGGTATACTTTTTAATATATTTTTTAAGCATTTAAAACATAATTTTAAATACTTTTGGCTTTATTACACAAAATACATTATTTATTTTAACTTAAAGGCAAAACTCAAGACAACAAACAATTACAGCTCATGTATGTACTGTTTTATAAAATTTTTGTTACCTCACGACTAAAAGGTATGGTCCAAGAAATACAATATATAAATTTTGTTTTAAAATCGCCTAAAGTAGCGTGTCAATAAGTGCCAATTTAAAATAATTTGACAAAAATGAATCAGAAGAAAAAAGTCTTAATATTACACTATACGAGAGTGGCTGTAGGCGATATCAAAGCTAAATTGGCAGCGCCTGATAATTTTGCTGTGGACTCGGACGCACACAAATCTACGCTTTCAAAGTAACCATGTAATTCAAATTCACTCCATAATTTCGATATCTGCATTTTAAAACCGCATAATTTGTGCATAATTTCACAGGAAACATATAAATAAGTAAACACGTTTATAATGACATAGATATAGTATAAGACCAAACCAAAAAAACAAAAAAAAAAAACAAAAAAAAAAACAAAAAACAAATAAATTGAAATGAATACGAAATACTAAAAAGCATATCAAAAACACATCTGCAATTCTTAAGAGTATGTTTCAGAGGAAGCAGTCCATCTTGTCAAGAAAAGCGCATCAATGCCATAATAAAACTAACCTAACGATCAAAACAACCATCAAAATTCAGTTGAGAATGTGTTTCTTTTATGTTGTGTCACTTCTTACTCCTAAGCAACAAGAATCCTAAACCCAAATTAATTTCAAAAAAGCTTCCTCTCTGACTCAAAGTAGATAGATGGCATTTTGAAGAAAAGATATTTGAAAGAATGCGCAGACATAACAAAAAATTTTGCATATAATTAGTTTGACTGAAATTCACAATGGAACGCAATATCTGCCAAATAAATTTTAAAGACGTACTAAAATATTGTCTTGAATATTTTCAGACTAAATGAGACAATATGGCACAGCAAAGGAAATTGTTTACAGAACAATATTTGATTTTTATGATTATTTCTTATACAAAAAAAAATATTTCAAATAATTTTAGTTTTAAACACTATAAAGAATTTACATTAAATAATAATGATTTGTAATCATAAAATTACTAGAATAAAAATATGATTATTTCTTTTCATAATGACTGCAATAATATTTTGTTGAGACGTACAGAAGTATATAAATATAGATGTTATAAATAAAAACATATATACATAAATTATTTTCGATATAAAATGTATAATAAATAAATATTAAATTTGATTTTAACGTCAGTTAAGACGTTAGAGACTATTTTACTTAATAGAAATATATTAATAAATAATATACATTTAAAAATAAATTAAAAAAATTATAAAAACAAATAATAAAAAAATAACAAATAAAATAAAATCAATAATAAAAACAAATAATAAAAATAAATATAAAAATAATATAAAAAATTATATATAAAAAAAATTTAAAAAAAATAATACAAAAAAAAATAAATAAAAAACATAATAAAAGAAATGAAAAACAGTTAAATAATAATATAAACAATAGTAACAAAAATTAAAAAAATTATAAAACAAAGTAATAAAAAAAATAAAGAAAATTGAAACTATAATGAAAATGTGTTCAATTACTTTTTTTTTAAGTAAAGTAATTTAATCAGGCATCTAAAATAGTTCCATATTTAAAAATAAATTGCTACAAGAATGAATTATTACAAAAAAATCAGTTTAAAGTTAAGTTTTCGAATGTATTAAGTTATAATACTCTATATTCACCAATCTATAACAGCAATCGACTAAACGTTCTATAATTGATACATATTATAAATCAATAAAATTACATTTATAGTTATCGACAACCGTGGTTTTATCTATAACTTAGGTACATTTCCATAACTCTAGTACTACTAATTTTTTAAACTCCCGAAAAAGCAGAACTCTTTCTTTTATCACTGTTGTTAACTACTTTACAGATTTAATAAACTCTAGATATATATGTAGTAACTTCGCTAGTCACACATAAATACAGTTCTATATTATTTCGATTTATTTTATTTCTCTAATTAGAATATAACACAATAATTATTAATCTTACGCCAACGCTTATCTTGCCGCCCTTTTTCTGCCAGCTTCTTTTCTCTTGTCCCGTGTTGTACAACGTACGTTTTCTACAATATCCACCTGTTTTAATTTCTCTGTCCTTCAGCTATTCTAGTAGTTTCGAGTTACTTTTATTTGTCTGTCAGTACTCGTAGTTCTTTGCCACCATATTAAAGCAGACGCAACCTGCCATGAGCAGGCATTAAAGCCATAGCTTATATACTATATACTAGGCTATACTACAACTATATATAGTTCCGATCGCCATATTTTCAAGAATTGATTGATATTTTTGTTTATAAATAATATGATTTTTAGCTTGAAAGAAAAATCGTAAAAAATCACAGATTTTACGTTGCAATTAAAAGTTTGTAACTTTCTTTTAGTTATGGAACGCCTTACTACAAATCGTTGCCCAAATATGTTTCTTTCAATCCACCGCAGCGGAACTATTACTTTTAATTTTATTGTTTCCCCGGAAAAGTTTCGAGTTTTCACAATTTTTCTAGATCTCTGTTGCCAGCAACTTAGCAGATTTGACTCCAGATACGTTATATCCAGCTATTTTAATACACTTGGTCGTTGTCTACCCTGGGCATTCTACCAAGAAAGACTTTCTGCATATAATAAGACTATTGCAGCGTATTCCCATCCATTTATTTCTTTTCTTGCACCTTTTTACCCATTTCTAATCTAAAACATATGAGTATATAGTTCTTCCAAGGACGATACTCTCAAGATTTGAGACTTTGATTTAAGATATTTATTTATGAGTCATCTAATGCAGATAGTAGAAAAGCGCAGATTTTATATTGAAATTAGAAATCTGTAACTCTATTTTAATTCAAATGCAACTAAAGTGCCATACTTTGAACAGTTCTCCAAATACACATAATGTTTTATGTATATGCCTAGCTAACAAAATTTTGATCCGCGTTCTAGGTCATACCTAACTATGTTGTGAGTCCAAGATAAGGTGAACTTAAAAAATCCTTATATTAATATGATACTACTGGCGTTTTTGATTGATATATTTGGAGTACTTTTTCAATCGAAATACTCTTTTAATGCACAATTTTATTTTCGATTGGTAGTTCTGGAGCAAAATGTATAACACTCAAGATTATTTCATATTTTGCCAGATTACCCTGAAATGAACACCTGATTTATATGATTTGACAGATTACCTCTGATTTGATTCGATACATGTATTTAAGAAAAATGTCTACACTACTACAAAAATATTAGATTACCCAAAAATGGTCCGTGGGGCAATAAAATTTAACAAATCGAATGTAAATCTAGATTGAATCCAAATTTACGGATCGAAAACGCTATAAGTTTCCGGAGAAATAATTTGCAGAATATTATTAATATGAAATGATTCGTGTAATAATATTTACATATATTCAAATGCTACTTTATAATGTAAAAGTAAATTCTTTTTCATCATAGCTGAACTATCAAAATCTAAAAAATTGAACAGAATACTTTAAATATCAGACACGCTTTGTAGTGCTCTGCTTTTGCCTAATTAAAATAAAAAAACAGGATCTAGATTATTTTGAGACACATTATATAAAACAACATTGTTTCAAATTCGGTGTTATTCGATGTCTGTCCCACTGACGCCATATTTGAAAGTAAAACCATGTTTCGCTTCTCGTTATTGTTTCTTTATCTACAGACATGTCCAGGGATGTTCCAGACGAGAATATTAATGAAGTTTCATTAAAAAGAACGAAAAAAATATACTTGTTCTGAAAGTGTTTCAACGCTTCTTTGTAAGTAACATTTGCATCCAAATAAAGAATTTGGATTTAATCAATTTTATTTAACACAATCAACATACATATATACTATAATAAACTTTTTTTTCTTTTTTTATTAAAAAATAAATGCAAATATTTTGATTGATCTAAGCTGAACGTTAAGATTGTTATGAATGAAAATACATATTTGCATAATATTGAAAGCGTATAATTTTATTGATAAAGTTATGATTTGAAAAAAAAATTGTATACAATATTGTATATATTGTATATTTCATGAATTTAAATAATTTTAGCATTAAAATAATAGAAATCAAAGAATGGTTAATATTTATAAGTTATTAAAGCGTTTGAAGGTATTTTAAAAAAGTAACAAAATATTCATTGTTACTATAATCCGATTTGGTATATATTTTTTACAAATATAATATATTTATTAGATATGTATAAAAAGTATATGTATATATGTATATAAAACTATAGATGCATACACAATATATGATGATGATTATATATTTATATATTATTCTATAATACTTTTAAAATTATAAAACCGCTTTCATTTAAAAAATCTTTTTTTGAAATATGGACGTTAAAAAAAATTTATAATTTAGTTATATCTCCACTCTGCAGATATATTTTCCATAGCAATTTTAGTATTTCAGTTTAATCTATTACTAAGATTTTAATGTGTTTGTATCTTGAATAAGCTAAGTATCACAAATTTTAATTATTTTATTATGATGCTGAACAATTCAAAATCAATTTAGATTACAGATTTTCAGTCTAAGATCCTCTCCACTATTTAGAATCCTAATAGATTCTTATTTTATGTGCCTTAGCTTGGACTATGGACTTAAGCAACACATATTTCTACGAATTAAAATATAGTAATTATAATGTGTTTAGTATTATAAGTGATTCAGGAATTGGTATCTATATTTCAACTTCCAAACAGAGCAGTATATCGCAAAAGTAAATCGGTCGAATATAATTACTAATTTAATAGCTTGCAAACTTGCCTGCAATGATAATAGTCAATATAGCAACCAATATTTTTTTCTTTGATACCATCTACCGTATTATCAAAGCAAAAATATGACAGGTGCTCTTCAGGGAGAAATCTTGTAACTAACTACGATCTTATAGAAAAAAAATTTCTAGAATGTTCAGAGTATGAGAATTTATTTGAAATTTATTGTATTATATTGAATTTGTACAAATAAAAAGTCTAAAATTTATGCAAAAATATTATTATAATTTATTAGTAAAGGTTATTAAAGTAAGTTTTGATTTAAAATAATGGGCAATTAAAACTTGTTAATTATTGACATTGAATATTCATTCATCCAGGTTAAGTGGCTACTTTAAGTAGAATATAAAAATAAATTATACATTGCAATCGATTAAGATTTTATATAAACTTTAATGATCATTATTCTTAGTTACAACAACCCCATATGAGTTGGATCTCTCTTTACAGAATTACGCCAATATAGAGTGTCAATGGTTTTGATATTTTACTCCATGATTTCATGATACTCCATGATTTTATATCTCCATGATTCTTAATTTCGCTTCTACTGTATCCTATTTAAAAAAAAACTCGATATGAGTTAGATCTCTCTCTACAAAATTACTGCAATGTACAGAGTTCATGGTTTTGGTTTCATACTTTTAAACGTCCATAATTCTGAATTCCGCTTCTACTATATCCTAGTTATAACACCACTATTTGGGTTAGATCTCTCTTTACAGTATAACTTAAATATACAGGGTTTATGGTTTTGATTTCGCACTTTTATATCTCCATGATTCTTAATTCCGCTGCCACTATATCCTAGTTATAACAGCTCTATTTGGGAGATCTCTCTTCACAGTATTACTTAAATATACAGGGTTAATGGTGTAGATTTCGCTCTTTTTGATGTACATGATTATTAAATCAGTATTTACTGTATCGAATCATGGAATATGAAAATATATACACACACCATATCTAGTTAAAGAACTCGATATTAGTTAGATCTCTCTTTACAAAATGACTCCTATATACAGGGTAAATGGCTTCGATGATTCTTAATTCCGCTGCCATTATATCCTAGTTAGTACACCACTATTAGGATTAAATATCTCTTCATAGTATTACTTAAATATACAGGGTTAATGGTGTAGATTTCGCTCTTTTTGATGTACGTGATTATTAAATCAGTATTTACTGTATCGAATCATTGAATACGAAAATATACTCGTATACACACATCATATCTATTAAAAGCGACAACTAAGAAATGTTGAAAAACATAACATACTTTACGTGCTTTTGGCGGTGTCGTGGCTCGGATCCACATTAAAACAATGCAGGAGTTTGCGATAGAACACATAGAAATACAACATAATTTAGGTTTCAATGATATTAATACTCAGATTGGGTAGAATAGCAATGAATATAATGTTAATGTTATAACATTAAAAACTGACGAAACAAATGAATATCGAATAATAATATAAGCCATATTCCATCAGGAACATAGACTATTTACATAGAATCGCCAGGTACATCTGTTTAATGCTAAATGTCTCAATTCGTTAAATGATTTATTAGTTTCCTGCCGGATTGTTCTTCTCCATGTGATGCGAGGCTAGCCGGGTGTTATATTGCCTTGTGGATTCCATTGCAGGGCAGCATGACAGACCTTTTCATAGGATTTAATGAATATTGAAGATCAATTTTATTAAAAATTGTTATAGACAAGTAATCTCTTTTATAAATACATTAACTTTGTACAAAAATTGTTTTTTTTTTCCAAAGTTTGATTATTAAATCAAGGCGTTCGTTGACGTTTGTCACTCATTCGAGCATAAATTGTTATTATTGACAAGAAGCATTTACACCTAAAATTGTGCAACTATTGTTTCCATATTTATTGTCAAACATAAAAACTTGGGAAACTAATAAAAAAAAACTGTAAAAGTTTTAAAAATAATAATAAAAATAAAAATTAAAATGTTTGTTCTAACCACACCCACCGCATGTTTATACATAATTCGGTTACAACGCAGTCACAGGCCACAATTTAATCAGCTCCAACTCTACACGGTTTGTTCACTTTTACAACGAATTTATTTAACTTTAAAGTTTAGTGAAGGAAATTGTAAATTATGATTTTCAACATTAAATGGTGCGCAACAAACGTTTTGTCAAGCAGCCAGCAAATTATCGAATATCACAATTTATATATCAAAATCTATATCGTATAGATATACAATGCAGCGGCAGCTTTCTGGCTTCAGTCCACGCTCAGGTTCAGTATTGTTTTTGCCTTTATTGCTTTTATTGCTGTGGTTCGACTAATTTGGCATTTTATTAGGTTTTTAATTAATTGCTGAGTAATTGTTGATCATTGGTGCGTTAAGTTTGCTACTTTATAAGTTCGGATAAAAGAATAAACCAGCATTTGTGTGAGATAAAAGTTAAACTATTTTGACCGATTTTTTCTTTTCTTTTTTAATTAAATTTCGAGAATTCTACTGACTCACAGAGGCCTTAATTAATGTGTAATAATTATTCACTTTGAATCCTACGTACAATCGAAAAATTGTAACATTTCTTCCCATCAAATTAAAAGTGCTCAAGTGAAAATATGATTTCGCTGCAACCTACGCAATGACAACATAAAACATCTGTTAACATTTGTCAATCAAATTGTCGCCAACACTTAACTACCAATTTGTCAAATTAATTTCGTTTTCTTATTTTTGTATTTTTTATTAAGAAATTCAACTGAAATCGTCGAAATACAATAGATATATTTTCCATTCAAAATAGTATAACACACGTTTCAAATAAAAAAGAAGGAATAAACTGAGTTTGAATTATTTAAAAAAAAACAACACACAATAGTAAAGATATTATACTGGATATAATATAATTATTTAATAATTTTTTAAATAAAATTATTTTAAAATAAAATACAAGTTAAATGTCACTTTAGGTAAAAGATTTCCAATAATATTTCCATTCGTGGATTAAACATTATAAATCGTTGACAAGATAATGCCCAATAAAGGCTTATGAAGCCAAAAATTTGTTAGTTGAACACAAAACTTATGAACTAAATCAAAAGGCAATTTAAAAATAATGTGTTATTATACAAAAACATTTCAAAACTCACACGGCCAACAATACATTTGTGCCTAATACTGGCAACTTTAACATTAAAGTATGCTTTATGTTTAATAGACTGTGCTTAAAAGCAGACGAGACTTCCAGTCACATTCTCTGTGACTGCCCAGCCTTGATCTGGGTCAGGAGGAGGTCACTGGGAGGAGAGCTGCTCTCCCCTTCTAACATTAGGAGATCCTCAGCAGACGACATTCTGGTCTTCAATCGGAAGGCAGAATATCTTCTGTTCGGTTAGAATCTGTTGCAGTACAAAAGATCAATCTGGTCGCAGTGCTCTGGTCCGTCGGGAGCTAGTACCCCATTTATTCCTATCCTAACCTATGCTATATGTTTTAACATGAAACGCTCAGTTTTGAAACTAACTCCCCATAGCATACGTTATAACTAAGTCAATACATCATGTAGATATCAATATCTTATTTAAAATGAAATAAATTGATATTGGGCTATATGTTTAAAAAATAGGTAAAAAACAAAGCCATTGATTATTTCGTGGTTATTAACTATTTCGAAATTCAAAGATTTGTCAACATTTTACAATGTAGTTTATTATTATTACTATTATCCACTAGTCCGCTATTGCTTAGCTCTTCAGATATCTGTGGGTCCCATTTCGCGACAACTAGTTCTGTTCTTAAACGACAATTGTTCTTCATGTAAAAATTTTAACACTTTCTACCTCGAGAACTAAGCTATTTATAACATTGTGAAAAAATTGAGTACAAACATTGAAATTTAAAAAAATCGATGTCAAATATTAATGCCCGGCATATTGGAATCCTGCTACTATTACGGTACACAAAAAAGTAATGCTACAGGTGAACTATCATGTGTTGTAATGTTTTCTCAAATTTTCTCAAATTCCCACTTCGCCAATAGTATCTATGTGGGCTGGAAACCCACTGGTGTATTTTAAAGTCTTAAATTTACAAATTCGAGTTTCGGGTATAATAATGGTTACCTGCCATTTGGTAAGAACCATTGGTAAGAACGAAGCAAAAAAAATTAGCTTGTTCTGTTGACAGTATTAGCTAAAAGAAACGCCTATAATTTCGGCATGCCTTCATTTTAGACAGCGTCCCTTAATAAACTAACTGTACTAAGTAACGAGAAACGAAAAACACTAAGTAGGCGCTGTTCGTACTATCTCATATGCATTCTATTTCTCAAAAAATCTTTTCGTGTTGTCTTCAGTTTTCAATTTTTATAGTATTTTATTGTATAACGACCACATTATATCTATTGGATTAAAGGACGACCACATAAAGTATAACTGATATTAAATAGAATCGTGTGTCACTTTAGGCTAGAACCCTTACGTAATTTCAGATTACCTAATGAATACACTGCCATCTAAATATAAAAATAATATCATAAAGTAGATGTTCTGAAAACATAAACTAAGGGCTTAATGTTCGCCTAGCTGTTATAAGAATTACAAGCACTAGTTAATAATAAAAAGAAAATATTTTCATTGTTTCCAGAAAGAAACTAATGTCTGCTTATTTGACACAAAATTTATAAATTCTTGTTAATAACAGATTAAACATATTTTTGTAGTTTAATTGGAATCTAATTAATATGTATAAGTCAAATTTTTTATTATATTATGTAGATTTCAAATTCATTTCACAATCTAAGTGAAACATTAACAAGAAGTCCACCCATAATAAAGGCAGAGATAGTGATTGATACCAATTCGAATAAACCATACATAAAAATAATTATGAATAAAATTTTTTAATACTAAAAAATATTTATATAGCAATATTTATAAAGTAGATTAATTTCTTCCATATATGCGCTATATACAGCGCATATATTCAATAAAGTTTCACGACATTTGCACTTAAAAAGATTAAAACAAATAAATCAAAAATATAAACTAATTTTTTATAATAACTTCACTATAATTCTTTGAAATAAACTAAAATAAAAATAAATTCTTTAAAAGCGAAGTATGGAAATATTTTTTCTATTAGTAACATTAATACCACATACTAAACTTTCTAAATTTACCTCAATATCACCTCGTAGTATGGCGCCAAACATTTTCTATATTTTATCTATAAGAAACAGAGAAACCTAATACATGTTACAATAATTTAAATGTAGCAGCAGATAATAAATAAGCAAAACTATTTCGAGCGCACAGTACTCCTTTTATTTTCCCCAGCTAAAATAGCACATAAATTTCAAGAGGAACCAGACAAAATTTAATACAAACCGAATGATCTGAATTTAAAAAGTAAAGACATAAATTTGCAATTTAATACTCTCGATGCCGGCAATTCCAATAGAAATAAAAAGACCGCACCATTTAAATTTGTATCTTGACTTTAGACTTTAGTAACGAGAAAGCGCAGACTAAAAGATAGAATATGGTTAACGATTAAATTTTTGCATAGGCTAGAATTTATATCATCGGTTAATGATAGATAAAATATGTAATGGCTGATGCTTAACAATTTATTATTTTAATTAATGTTTAAGTATATGTAAAATAAATTTCTTAATGGCTAACAACAGGTATCATAATGTTAGTTTAATGTAGTTCTTATCAAAGATATTTAAAGAATTTTTTTATAATTAAATAATTTTTTATTTACACACAACGTATCGATAGCAAATATAGAAATTTTTTTATTAATTTACAAACTCACTACTGTGTAATATTTTGTGAATTTAGAATTATAATAGGTTCTTCTCTTGCTGTTATAATCTACTTATAGCAGCTGGGGACATAAATTTTGAAGCGAGAGATATAAATTATGATCAGTGATATAAACTACTTACAAAGGCTAAGGTCACCTCCGAAGGAGTAAAGCAAACAGCACCTCCGAATCGACACAAAAAATACTGACGAGCTTTATAAGACTAAACATATTTAAACTCAGATTATCACTGATTTCTTAAGTGGACATTTTCCTGTTAATTACTACCTTCCAAACATGATTTTAAAAGATATTGGTATCCATATATATTTTAAAATAAAAAGTGTAACATTCACTTATATTATCTTTTCGTAATCTATGAATTCTAAGAAGCAAGACCAGTACTTTTAAATAAATTTTATTGGAACGAAATGGGTCTAGAATCTTGATAAAACAGATATTATAATGTAAATTAATAACTTAAAACTGGGTTTGTAACTTATGGATTGTAGTTACAATAGCCTCGAGTATTCTTATGTATAGGATATTATGGTAGTATACTAAAGCGGCCTTTTAAAAGCATTTAAGTAAAACAAGAACTAAAAATTTTGATTTTGAAGCACTTAATTTGTTAATAATATTGAATTTAAGATCGTGAACGGTTTTTAATTCAACCAATCAAATAAATCAATAATTTAATATAACTCTTAAAAACAATTGGTCCAATAGTCTTTATTACTAGCACTGGAGATTGTAAAAGTCAAATATTGTACTTCAGGTACACCATTTCGATACAATCGTCGATCGCAATATACTTCATTCTGTCGATACAATCCTTTTTAATAGTCTCTACTAAAAGCGTAGAACGCTTTTCTTTGACCGTCGAATTCATTTTAAAGAAAATACAAAAGTTGAACGATGCAAAATAAAATGTATATGGGGATGACTAAACTAATAGATATATATAGTGCCTCATATACCACTAATACCTATCTTTTTTAAATCTTCTTTAACAACCGGAATTTGAAAAATGGTTTTAACAGACACACACTGGAGAATAAATGTTCTCTTGAATGCTATGCCATCGGTACAGGTAAATACATCAATATTTTTAAAGTTTTTTTTTTCCAAAAACTCTACGTTGTGTATCTAGTTCGTGTAAGTATAGAAAAAAGTTTACGAACCAAACTTTAATAAATTTTGTATGCCTTACTTGTGATTATTTCTCCAACGCCGAGCAACGAAATAGAAGTGAGTCTAATAAGTACTAGTATAATAAGCCACAATGATATAAACTATATGACTCTTATGTTAATTATTATATTTATATCAAATAAAAAATTTTTTCTTCAGTAGCAATCATTTAGTAGAACTCATAAAATAAAATAGATATTATTTAGTTCTAATCATTTTTGTGTAAAGAATAATTATTTTAGGTGATTTTGTGCAATATACCAGCACTAATTTTAAATACGCATTTACATATTCACTATTTATATTGATGTGTTAATACATAACGCATTGATTATATATCATCTGTTTAATATATTATATGTAAAATTTTTCGCAAATTTTTAAGTTCTTTGTGATTTTGGTTATGTGACTTTTAGTGACGTTCCTTAAAAACTCTGAAGTATTAGAACCGAACATAACTAACAACTGGGATGGAGATAATGAATTGGAAATTTAAGTGAACAGACGAGCAAGATGACGATGAACGAAGAGCTTATTAAGCTATAAGTCAAAATAAATTTTTATTGATCTCTTTAGATATGCATTTAATATCTAAATATCTATTTAAAATATCTATTTAAATACTTCTTACTTATTTTTACTTATAAATCAGTTTAATCATTTAAATTCTCCAAATTTAAATGATTTAAAGTGTCCAAGAATGAAAAATTACAGGTAAAATATGCTATTCTATAATTCACATTCAGTTCGCTGTTCAGTACATAAAAAAGAGTTAAAAGGAACTAGATAAAACCCTAGGACAACGTATAACAAAATCAACTTCATATTTCATCTTTCAAGAGTTAAAAGATAAATGTAACATGAATAAATTCAAAAAGTGAGTAAATTTTTATATCCTGCATTGCATCGCGCTTGGACTCAATTCCACTGAAGTTGGCCTTTTTTATGAGACACATTTAAACGTTGTTGGCTGTACAGAAAGGGAACGTGACTTGTACTTTTTACGGGAGTTTTAACAACCACAACTGGAAGGAATGCTCAGAACAAATGGAAAAAAATCTTTAAAAACAAGATTTTTTTTTGAGAAGAAATCAAAATGATGGCGTGGTTGAAACTGCCACTGTGTGCACATTGACACATGTAAGAGTTCGTTAAAATGCAGTTTTATAGCCAGGCCAGAAGAGGTCAGGCCAACAGGTAAGCAAACACACTTACAGATGGTTGGATGGTTGAACGGCTCGGCTGCATAGCTCATTGTAGCCGCATAAAGTCCATTGAAAGATTAAAGGCAAGAAAAAAAATCTGAAATGCAGTCTATAGATGGCTTGGTAAGCAAATAAAGTAGTTAAATTGAGGCTATAACCGTCGAGTTGCGTTGTTGTTAAGTCGGTTAAATATGCTTCCCTTTTTTTCTATCCCATTTTCCTATCAACGCGCAATCATCTCTATGTTGTCAGAATTTTTCACTTTTGACTATTTCTCTGAAATTTTATTGTAAGGAATTTTTATGGTATAAAATAACAAACAGTTAAAAATGGAGTAATTTAAGAGAGATGTGAACATAAAAAATTAAAGGATCAAAATAAAAATATTTTGGCATTGTTTCATATTTACACAGTAGCTGTCGTTCACAAGTCAATTTTCAACACATCTATTTAAAAAATAAAACAGCAAAGAATTATTTTAAAAATGTAATTAAATTTGATAGGATTAAATTGGAAATAGAATAATAATTTACACTTCTGTTTTTAATATTTAAAAAAATCAGAGAATCAGGGATTTCAGGACAGATTATTGTCAGCAGGACAGATTATTATTACTATTTTAGTAATAGTAAGAATTTCTCTGAGCTGTCATGTGTAAATATAGAAAGCTTATGCTTAGAACAGACAACAGCAGAATTGAATCCTACTGATATAATCTTCTACAAAAGTGTAATGTCTTCGTTATATGTTGCCGGTATCAGTATAATTCGCCTGGAAGGGTATAAATGGGTGTTGAGGTGAAGAAAATAAAGCACGTTTATAAACAGTAGTATTGGGACACATGACCCAAGTTATTCAGTAGTACAACTTCAAAGTAGGGAGTGAGCTATGTGCATCTAGAATGCAGCTTGAATAGTAAAAATACATCGACTTAAAGATTTAAAAGGAAACCATACTTGGAAATAGATGTTTTTTGACTTTAACAGGCAATTGAAATATGAAAATATTATTTATCATGCTAGTCCTGTTGTATCGTTTGATAAAACACTGGTCCTAATGGCATCAGAAAACGAGTACCGACTCAGAAACGGTAAGCTATAAAAGCTATATGAGCCTTGCTAATGACGAGTAAGCTTTATGAACTTTCGAGAAGAGAACTATTCAAACTAGTATTAATAGTATTATTATTATAATTATTATAACTAGTATTATAGTATTAATTGTATTAGTAAAGAAGTATTGAATTAAAAAAGATAAACTGTATGTTGTTTTTCTACTGATGAGAAAGCATTATAACTTAAATGGACTAGTGAAAGAATATAGAATTAGAAACAGTAAGCTATATGAGCATAACTAGTGATGTGAAAGCATTATCGCCGTTCTAGAAAAAAACTATTTAAAAGAAACTAAAAAAAAGTTAAGTTATATAAGATTTTCCGCTGCACCGGTACACTTAAGCAGTTTTGCTGCCCTGGTCATGCAAATGCTGGAAAATATCTCAATTGGAAAAATGTTTAATGCGCTATCTTTAAAGTTAGGCTGAAGAACATGTCCCACATTTTCGACGAATACGACTAACTGACAACAACAAATATCATTGGTTTATTGGCGGTAAAGGCTAACCAAGTAAGTTTCAGCTATGACTTTTCAATGTTTGAGATTGGGTTTCTATTCCCAATGTTATTCGAGGTATTGCCATTAAAAAAATAATCTAAACTAAAAAAAGAGTTTAGTCTTAAAACTGAGGTACTTTGAAAACTACTTATTTGAAAAGCTTTATACTAATATACAATTTTTTGAGTATCTTTTAATATGATCTTTGATATAATAAATAACTTTCGAACATAAAATTGTTCAAAATAATGATATTAAAATAATTGGAAATTTTTTAAAACATCATGTCAAATGTGATTGAAATATTGATATAATAATTTTTTATTAACTTTTAGTTAATATCGTACTATTTTTGAAATATTTTTTTATTTTATTTTATTATTTATTTTATTTTTTTATTTTTTGGCAAGTACTATCATCTACTTTTCTCCGCCAAAATTATTTTCAAAACGTATTATTCATTTTATTTTTATTTCCGTTGTTGCTTGCCACCTAACCTTTAATTAAATTTAATTATATATAACAATGAAAATATAAAATGAGTAAATAGATTAATATAAACTAATAATAACATATTTTCAAAAACAAAAAAAAAATAATTGTATCAATTGAATTTATGGCAACAAGGAAAGATGATTCCTACGATTCTTACTTGGTGTTAAAAACTTTTTGTTGTCTTCACATTTCATAACCTTGCGCTCTTTCGTACTTTTACAGTATCTTTAAACTATTCTGAGCTTAAACTAGTTTTGATATACTAGTAAAATATACGCAGTTGGTACACATATATGTATACTAAAGTATAATAAAAATATATTTAAAAAAAATACATACATAAAGAAAACTTTTTTAAGATAATTCACTGAAATACGCCCGCGGCACGGCATAGTTAAAAGAATTTATATGAGTAGAATTTTGCTCTATAAAGAACGAAACAAAAAAATATACACAATATATCTACGAATATATAAGCAACCATATATACATTGGCTTTATTATAGGTTTGAATACCTTTATTTTTTAATGTAGACGAGAATACACTCGTAAAATAAATGCTTTCTAGTTATTAACAATTAACAACAATAGAAAGATAACTCTAGCTCAGAATTTAATAAAGCCTTAAAATTTTAAATAATTTAAAAAATAAAATTTTTTACTAAAAATAATAAAAACATATTTTTGCAATACAATAATTCTGTTTCTGTTTATAATCATTAGGTGAGGGAAATAATATTTTTTATAATATTTTTTTAAGTGTATTTTCCAACATAATTACATATGTATCTTATTTTTTGTTTTTTTTATTTTTAAATGGCGCTGCTGCTGCTGCTTGTCGAGGATTCATTGCCCTATAATTAGATTTAAATTAACAGGTACAAAGTGTTTGAGTTTTTCTACCTCTTATTATTTATTGGCAACACTTGATAGTATCGAGAATTTAATGTATATAATGATATATAAATTATATACATACATCTGCTACATATAAATTTCCTCTAATTGCTATGAACCTACTGCCAATAAAATTATTAGGAAGGATGCTTTTTAAAGCTTTTCGCCAAAAGGATTTTAGATATGATAAGCTTTACGGTAACATATTTGTATATACATATTAATGTATGTATATTTAAAAACCCATAATAAATATCTTAAAGGAGCATGTTATGGTATACTAAATATACTTATATTTACTTAATTACAGCATATGGTTTTTTAATATAACAGGTACACCGAGTTGTAGGTTTAATCATAGCCGGATTTTTTTTTTGCATTTTATTATATGCAATTTTATTTTTCAGCTTGTAGCAGATAATCGCCAAGAAATCTATCTTTTTTGTAGTTTGTAGTTCTTGTAAACCTACAATAAATTTATCAACACATGGAAATTAAAAATACATAAGTTTATCATATAAAATGTATAAAATATTGATTAAAAGCTTAATATATAATTTGACACTGTTTGAAAACCAATCAATTTTTTAATTGTGTTGCTTTTTGTGTGTTATATTACTACGGTTTTAAATTTATAAAACTAATATAAAACTAATATCACATATATTAGTTTAATATTTACACTTTAAAAAAACATTTGCACTTTATATTACTTATAGTATTCTTATTGCAATTTAATTATTTTTAACTTATGGTCGAAAATCGTCTCATATTGTCAAATACTATCATAATTTTTCATTGGTTTTAGTTAAATAAACCTGAATACATATTTTGTAAACCAGTACATTTTACAATATAGTAGATTTAAATTGTTTAAAACCCATTTAAATGAATCAAGAACAAAAAAAGACTGGAACGGTTACAGTGACTTCCAACGGATCGTAATCACTTTGAATAGATTGCTTTAAGGAAAACTTTTCCCTTAAAAAAAGAAAAACTGTTCTGATTTGTAGAGTTAATTTAGTTTAAGGAAGCTTGATAAATCTTTAAGATTTAAGTATTTACTTAGAACTATTATAGTGACTCAATATGTTGTCTCAATGTTCAAATCTCTGATGAAATGCATGATTTATCTCATAACTAACTAACGTTTTATTTTACAACTAACTAATATTCTGTAATATATTCTTTAATATTCTTTTAAAACCAGGACTTAAGATATTGAAGCACCTAACAAGAAATTTATTCGCCTTCCTCACAGCTGTAACAAAACTTAATAAACCAAATATTCAAACTCCTCGTACAATGGTCTTACTGACAGTGATCAAACAGTTAATTTTCTAAAAAATCAATTATCAATTCTATATATATCTCTATTTTTCAATATATCAAAGTACAACTTTCCGCATACTATTGAACCTCCTCATACTTAAACGTAACTGATATATTTCAACAACTATTTTTATGAAGCTATCAAAATATTTAAGTTTTTTAAATATTCAGAGGTACGGTTAAGGTACGGTTCCTCAAGGTACGGTTAACTTATTCGCCCTACGAGAGGCAAAAATAATTCAAAAACCCGTTATTCTGAAAATCGGGTTTATTTTATAAAAATTTTCTAAAATTCAATACTGCATTTCGTTAAAATATTGTATTAAAATTACACTATTTCTGTTACTGATGCTAGTAAAATTTTACTCTTTTCTACTATATCTAATAATATTCTTGTTCTCATATCTGTACTAATATTGATCTGTATTTTTAATAGGAAAGTAAAATAGAAATAATTTCATATATGATCTTATATATCTATATAAGTATATCACATGAGTTGTTGAAAGATGCTAATGAATTGTTTTGAACGCAAAAGTATTATTGGCGTTAATCTAATGCCGTAAAAAATTGATAAATCTGGGATAACTTTTTTAATCGATATTCACTTTTAGTCCCATTTTCATTTTGGATTTGTATTCGATTGGTAAATCTGGGGTAACTTTTTTAATCGAGATTCAATTTTAGTCCTATTTTCATTTTCGATTAGTAAATGTTTACCGAAATGTAGATATAACACTCAAGATCAATTTATAACACTCTTGATAATTTGACAAAGTAGCAAGATTACCCTAAAATTTATTTTTTTTCTTCTCTTTTTTTATACTACTGTCAAGATTTGGCATTTAGTATTTGTATTTACGGTAGTGGAAAGTAATTCTACTACTACAAATAGTAATTTCCACCCTAAAATGAACAGTTATTTGTTTTATAAAGTGTGATTTGTATTTATATGTATTTATGAAATTTATAAATACCTACTGAGTAACAAAATTTGATTGCTCGAAAGTTTATGTAGATTGAATTCAGATCGAAAGTAAATCCGGAAATGCCATAACTTTCACGATCCATAACTTTCATGGATCGAAATACCGCTGTCAAAGAATAGCAGCGGTATTCTACGGATATATTCATTAATATCCGTAAGCACTTATTTATGGTGGTTTATTAATTTTTTAAAATGTTTTATTTATTTATTTACTTATTTGTGCAATAAGTTATCTGCAAAACAATAATTTGCAAACTAGTGGAGATCCGCTTTTCAAACACAATGACTTATCTAATAATATAATATATTATCCAAGTGTAACGTATTTTTCTACAGTCATAACGAATCTGAAATAATAATTATTATAATTAATTGCATTCTTTCTTAAAAACAATTAATGTAGTAAACATTTTTTCGAACTTAGAAAGCGTGACAGTTACGATAAGAGCGTCAACTGACAAAACTTAATCAGTTAAGAACAAAAAAAGTTGTAGAAGTTATTATTACAAAACTGATGCCATTTACAAACTGGATAAAATACCTGACCTCTAGTCTATTTGAGAAAAAATATAATTAAAATAACAAAAATTTTAAACGCACTTTACGCCAACGACAAAAAGATAAAACTCAGCGACAGGAAGTCGGCTATTTACACTTTAAAACAAGCAATTTTTGACAATCTACAAATTGAAATTAAAAAAAAAAATAAAAAATAAAAAATAAAAAAAAAATTAATAAGCCTCATTTAGTTAGGTGACCGACGGCAGAACCTGCTCAAAAGGTAATAAAAATCAAATAGGGTAGGGTAGGTAGCAGGTAAAGTGTTTTAAAACTGATATGACAGTCTTTTTGACAGACTTTTGACAGAACAATACAAACGGAGCTGTACGGACGTCAAATGTTGACAATTTAAATGAGCTGCCGCATATTTCTGTGCGAGTATGAACTAGCATTTTAACTAGCATTTTATTAGTTGTAGGAAAAGTTATAACCATAAAATTGTAGACATTGTAAAAGATAGAAAATAGTGCGTGTCACTGCATTAATTTGTAGGATTTTTGTGAAACTAAAATGACAAAGGAGGAGGCATTTATAAAAATGCACTATAAAGAGTAGTAATATGTTCATTTTATGCTCAATTTTGAACTAAAGGCTTGAAGAAAATTTCATTGAAAAATTAAATGTTTTAGTTTAAAGTTAAGCTATTAATTTTTTATTATATATACTATAGACATTTATTTTCAACAGAAATTTTTGCATACAATATTGCATACATAATTAACAGATTAGTTATAAAATTGGTATTTATAGCTTATGAAACTTATCACAATATATAATTATATAGCACCACAAAACATTAAAATCTTTTTCTTTCTAATTTAATTATATTTTTATTTTGAACAATACACAATTATTTTGAATAAGGTGCGTTGATTCTGAGCTTCACATTTGGCAGGGCACGAGTCTGATTCCTGGTACTTGCAGTTTCAAAAATAATTATTTACGACAAATTAAATACAGGAATTATTTCCAAGACCACTGGTGATGGGTATTTGGCAATACTTGAAACAGCAGTATGGTCAGTTAAAAATTCAATTAATTAAAATAATATAAAAAAAAATAAAATTTTTGTTGTTATAGTTCTCTACTGTGCGAAAAAACCTCTTTATTATATTTTTTTTTGTAGAAAACAATATTCAAAATTATGGCAACTATGATTCGAACTGGTACAGGTAAAACATAATGAGAGCAGAAGTCTTGCCACTAACCTTCTCAGTCAACTCAATTAATTTTTGGCCTTTTGAACCAAAATTTTTGATTTTTCTTATTTTAAGCAATTTCATTTCAGATCAAGTTTTTTTTAAATATTTTTTATTAGTCTTAACATTTTTAATTCCTTTAATATATATTTGATACTAATTTGTTTTATACATAATATAATTCTTATTTTGTTATACATATTATTTATTTTAAATTTTTAAATTATTTTGGCACACCATGCAATAATTTAGTTCATAATAACTACACAAATATATTAATTTTTATTATAACTTACAAATAAACACTATACATCTACATATATATATATGTATATATATATAGTCATATACCTGGGGCAGAGTACATCACGAAGTTCAGTTTTTATTGCGATCCATTGTTAAGCAAACAAGCGCAAAAATTTTAAATAACTACACTGCGGTGCCGGACAGCAACCTCAGACAGCAGAGGTTAAGTATCCACATGACGCTTTTTGTTCATATAAATGAGACATTATCACAGATTCATTAAATAGCAGACATATTCATATTCAGACATATTCATTAGTCGTAAGTAAACAATTCTTATAGCTATAGTAAATTATAATTAACGATATTTGATCGTAATTAACAGAAAATACTATGTGTATTGTGAAACTACACATAGTATTTCCAAGAACGAAATTAAATACTCGTAAAATTAAGTGAATGCTTGATAATAAAACTGTATAACAATTTTATAGCCTTACAAATATATATAATAGTATAAACCAAATAAAATAATATATATTTAATTAAAATAAAATTTAACAAATTAGTTAAAAAATACAATAGTGGAGAAAAATGTATATAAAAATAAAGTAAAATTTTTGATAACGTGATCTTGGCGTCAATGCGTCAAACCCGACACCGAAATTAATCACTTTCCAATTTAATGGCGGTCAGTAATCAAAGAAATGACGATAATGGTAACAACAAAAAAGAACAAAATTATCATCTAACCTATAGAAAAAAAATTAAATCATTTTAATGATTTCGTTTGAATACAAATTAAATTCATTTGGAATTTAAACGCGCTGAAGCCCAATGACCACATTGAATCCAGTCAGTTAATCATAAAAGGCAACGGTGCTTTTTGATGGATAACCACACTGAATAATTGTGACACGATCCATCAGGCACACGCAGTATAAGGTGGAGCTATGCAGAATAGAGGTCAAATTTTTATGAAGATTTTATGAATGAAATACAAGCAACCATAAAAAAAAGAAACTTTACGGCTTAGAAGTTGCAGATCAAAACCCAAGGCTTTGAATTATATTCGAAGTGTGTTCGTTAATAAAAATCGGAGAAAGGTAAACTTCCTTTGCCGTTGGCAATTGATTTTTAATTATTTATTTATAGATTAGAAAAGCTTTGTTATTTTTCTATTGAAAATTTTAATTAGGTTGCAGACAATAGTGGTAGTAGCCCACAAATAATCAAAATTACAAAGCATATAAAAACCCATACATTATGTATTGTAATCACTATTGAATATCATTGTATGATATTAGATAAAATCTTTATGTTAAAATACTTTATACCTAACAGCTATTAAAAAATTGATCGAGTTTTACGTAAAAAAGAATAAATATTTGATTTATAAAGAAAATACTACCATATCGAATTTAACATTCAATCGATAGAAATATATAGTAGAATAAGAAAATAATACAGTTTGGAGTTTTTTGATGGTGCAATACCCTTCACACAGACAATTTACGATTACGATTATTGCATTTTTTTAACAACATTAGATAAAGTATATGGTAACCTGAAATGAAATACACTAAGTTGTATTCAAAATTTCCAGTACGTTCTCCGTAATCGAGTAACATAGTAATATTACAAACCAACAACAACAAAATGCATTTATTCGAAACTGATAGTATGTTACTCGGTTATCGAGCTAGTAAATTAAGATCGTGAATACCACTACTACATATTTATATAAAAATGTGTTGACTGGTATATAAAAAATAATGAAATTGACTTGATATTTTTATGATGAATTAATTGACATTTAAATGGTACATAAAATTTTTTGTTGTTGCAATCTCACTACTGCTGTTCGGTAAAAACCTCTCTTATTGAAAACAATAGTTTATATTGAGAATTTAGTTTCTTACTTCAAAACAGGTGTTAAAAATCAATTTTATAAAGATCCCATCACGATATTGCAAATATAGCAATAATGTATTAAATACGCTAATCCTTAAATAATAAAATCCAATAGTAATAAAATTACTTTAAAGGTATTGGCTGCCTATTTCAAAACAACATCAAATAGCTAAGGTTTAAAGAGATCTAAACCTTTTAGTGTTACTGTAAGAAAACACTAAAGTAGATTAGAAGAAATCGACTTAAGAAGGTATTTTATGTAAGTGTACATTTTTTAGTAGGTCAAACTCATCTTAAGATTTCAACCAATGAAAATCATCAGCTATTAATCATCAGTTAAATAATTTCAGCTATTCGTTTCATTAAGAACCGATGACCCAAAACCCAACAAAGACTAACTCAATATGCAGAAAACTTAATTTATCCCAGCCAGTTAGGATGGAAAATATTTAAAGCGGAAGGTTGGAGCTAGTGAAGAGAAGGGTTTATAAACAAAGCATCGAAGGGATAAAGTTTTTCGCCTAAAGATAGTGGCTTAAACAAAAAAATGTTAGGAGGATTATCATAACTTAGAGTAAATATCCTAGTAAGAGAAAGTTAATTAGTGCGAGTATCATTGACAAAGAAAATTGGGTACTGCTTAGTTGGGTTGGTTCGTTGGTTAGATTGGTTAGGTACCAAAATTAGTTAGTTGCAACTAAATGGAAAGTTAACTAATTTTAAATTGTTTAGAAGATTGTATTAACAATCAAATCAATCTCGAAGAGTAATCATGTAATATTCCATAATTTTTATTATTTTTATAGTTAGATTGGAGTGGCGGCCTTATGCCCAAAGCGCATTTGACTTTAAATAATGGTCTGTTATATTAAAATTACAAAGTAAAATTACATAGTAATAAAGTGGGTATATACCAAAATTGGTTAGTTATAATAAAAAAGAATTCTACAGAGGAACACTACAATAACTGTCAAATCAATTCTTGACAATATAACATAGATTGAAAAATAATAAAAATAGTTCATTTCTACTATTATTATTATTTTTATTCATATGACATTTTCCAATAGTGCAATGTATCTAAGGTCGTCAAACTATTTGGATGTTTCGGTGAATCCTGTTCGCCTCCATGCTGTCTTTGGACGTCCCTTTCTTCTTGAACCATTTGGGTTCCATTCTAAGGCTGCAATAGCTATGTTACGCGTATGTTTTCTTAGGGAATGACCGAGACATCCAAATTTTTTCTTTTTGATATCAGTTAGTATAGCACTTTTCGACAATTGTTTTCAAAATAATGTCTTGTGTCTTGTTAAAATTGTTCTGGCAGTTTTTGCGTGCGCTATTCAATAAACCCTTAAGACTTTTATCTTAGAAAAAACTATTATTATGTTAATCAGTACATTTCAACAAGCACAAATTTGAACTTTCAATTATATGCTGAATCCTTCCCATCGATTTTAAAGTATGTTTTTAAATGCAAATGATAAGCAAGTTCTATTTCGCCGATACACTTTTTGGAAGACTTCATTTAAACTTTCAAAAATTTTGTTTTACTTTAAGTTAGATATACATATTACTATTTAGGAGAAGGGAAAAGAAATAAATTTTGTTTTACCATTATATTATCATAATCATATTCATATAACCTATCATTTTGATTATTGAAGAAAATTACATTATAAATTCAAATAAAAATTAATCAAAATGTCACTTGTTGTGTTGGCTAATTTTGGAGTTTTGGAGTTTTGAACTCTTAATTAACTCGAAAATAACGCATAGTCACGTTCTGGGTTAACTTATATGTACACAGTTCATCAGATAACTTCATTTAACCAAATATTGAATTTTTTGCCTATTTCATTATTTGTGAATAAGAATACAAATTCCAATTTTGGATTCAGCCAAAAGCCGACACAACTGACTGTCTACTTGTTGCTTTAATCACTCCGTGTTATGTTGCGAACAATTTTATTCACTTTTTTAAGTTTTATTTAATTTTTTAACATTTCAGTTACCACCTGCCGTTATGGTATGCATAGATACATATACCAAACTATATGTGGAAGCACATTCAAGTGCTCGTACGTATGCTTTCAGAGTTTAGATATTTCATACGAGTATCTAGCTCTTGTCTTGTCTGCATGCCGCGTACTCACCAATTTAGCATGTTATGCAGCAGGAGTACTTCAGCAAGTCGTTTTGGATGTTAAAGCGTTCGTTCAGTGGATACTCTTAGTCTTAAACCTTTTCAGCTTTATGTCAGTCTGTTTGCTTCTACTTGTGGTCTCTGTGAGTAGTGCATGATCTTTTTCTTAGATTTTTATCTGCCGACAAAGTTAACGAGATTTGGATTTAATAAATGGTAAGAAGAGGGCGGTCGGAAAATCTTATATGTTTTTTATTTTTTATTTAATTTAAGCGTGGAGGATTTATTATTATTTATAATTACCTATTAGTTATGGCTGATTTTATTTATCAAATAAATTAGTAGATGCTTTTTTCACAAAATTTATTAGTCAAATTTAAAAGATTAAAATAAATTTTCATTTTATAGTTTGCTACTGTAAGTAGCTGCAATTTATATAATTACTAAATTATTTTATTTATACCAAAATTTTTCAGATATTATAAACATATATTTATATTATAAATAATAAATAAGGCTACTTTATGGTATAATTAATATTATTATAAACTAATGTTTGGTTTTTAATGAATTTTTAATTAAAGAATTTATTATGTATTGTAATAACAAAGAGCTTATAAAACAATTTTTAAAAATATTAATTCAAATTTTTTAAACTTTTAATATTAAATGAGAGACAGAGATATATAAGCGAGTATTGCTGAATTTTGGATATTACTGAATCTGATACCACCACATACTCAATATTATAATAAAGGAGCAGATTGTGATAAAATATATTAAATCCTTAACGTGAGATGGCTTTGGTACGTAAAAAGAATGCACTCTAAAAAAGTAACAAAACAAGCACATAAAAGGTACCGATTGGTCAACATGGAAATGACAATTCTAGACAGATGAGGATGAAGTTACCTTAACAAAATAGGTCGAATCACACGTTGGTTATGAAAGCATTGATCTTCTAAGAACTTTAATGCAATAAAGATAGTTGATGATGCCGTATATATTCTTAGTGCTGTATGCAGCCTTAAATCGTTATATAACATTTATGTATATAAGTTAATTTGATATCAGAAAGCATATATGTGAGCATAAACAGAAGCTTAATTTAAGCAATCTTTTCTCTTATATTCAAGCACCCTTTTTAGAATTTTTATATTGTTTTTGCGTTGGTGTTGATTTGAAGATTAAAGGTTGTTAAGGACTTTATATTGTTAGGTTGCCCATACGGCTATTTGGAATATCACCAAATATTTGTGATTAAGGACATTTAGAAAGATATGTTACCTTTATTGCCCACGTACATGGTTTAAGGTTGACATGATTGAATTCCTAACAATTGCAGTCCAAAAATTATATACATTATTGGCCCTTTTTTTAATTTGAAATAGTTGGAAAAAATAATAGTATCTATATATATCTATATACATATCTACATATATATATACATATATATATACATATATATATACATATATATCTACATAAGTGTCTATTTTATGAAATAGATAGATATCGTTTTTCCACGAATGAATAAAATAAGATTTTGATAACTACCTTCCTACCTTCTACTTCTTTTTCTACTTGTTGAATAAGAACATCCTGGAGCTTTAATAGGATATGACTAAATTTATAATATAATTGTTGCCGCTTATGATCGGAGGATTTTTAAAGTGATAAGTTTCTTTAATATTCTATGAAATAGATATCTATTCCATGAAATATCTATTTTATGAAATATTTGTCTATTCTATGAAACAAGGCATGTATTCTATGAAATATAGTCTACGAAATAATATAAATGTCTATTCTATGAAATAGATATCTATTCTATGAAAGAGATATATATTCAATAAAATAGATGTCTATAAAATTGTAGATATCTATTCTATAAAATAGATATCTATTTAATGAAATATAATAGATATTTGCAAAGACAATATTCTATTCCATTCTATTTAAAACAGATTTTTTTCTCATAAAAAAAAAAATAATTTTTATTATAAATTTTTTATTGAATTTTTAAATGCTATTTAAATTTTCACAATGCATAATCCACTTCATATTCTCAACTTTTATATACATTATATCAATTTCAACAATAATTAAACATTTAATTTGGTTTTACATTAAACGATATTTATTGTTCATTAAATGAAAAAATACTAAAAATGAAAAATACTAACTAAAATGCATATGTTTTTAATTATACTTTTAAATTGCAAATTAAGAATAGTTATATCAATTTCACTTAGATAATTCCTAACTAAAAATATTTAAATGTCAAGCACGTAAATTAATTGAAAACAGACTGTTTGTTCGTTAATTATATACAGTATTATAATATTATTTTGTAATATGAACAAAATAAAAAATTACCCATAATATTTAAAAATAAAACTTATTCAATACAGCACACGAGCCAATTTTATTTATATAAAATAATAATAAAAAAGAGATAAATAATTAATCACAGATGAAAAAAAATTTTATGGTAAAACTCCGTGTGCAATAAATGCACTTTCAAAAAAGTATAAAAATACATAAGATATTTTATTAATGGCAAATTTTCTTTAAATATACATTTTCGCTGTTATATTCAAATATATGCCACAAGTATCTGCAATCAGCAATAAAATGGAGAGCAAAACTTACTTACTGAGTGCTAGAAGATATAAAATTAGATGCATCAGATATGAAAAATTGTTACAATATTAGCTTCCTGTGTGAGAAAAATTTCCGCGCACTGCATTAATACTAGAAACAAGTGCAACTTACATAAAGTTATTGAAAAATAAATAATATTACAGAAGTGTTAAAAACAATATTTACATTAAGATACTTGTGCAATCTGCTGCAGTAAGCAGTAGTTTGGTGTTACTTTTGAGAAAAAAGTTACAATATAATCTCAAATTAGTGGGAAAGTCATTAAAAAGTCTTAATTGGAGTCTGCAGCGGATACCGCAATCAATCATGCAAATTATGTTTTAATATTTAAAGCTTAATAAATTGATTTTCTATTTATAAAAATAGAAATAGGAAAATTAATGAAAGCAAATAAATCATAAAACCTAAACCGAACCTCCATAGTGTTTTATAATTTTTCAATATATTATTTAAAATATTTTTGAAATTAATAAATTTGCTACACATTGCTTCTCTAGGGCAGCGCGGAAACTATGAATGAGTCTCTCTTGTTATATATATATAACGTTTAATATTGCTTTTGTTTTCTGCCATATCAAAAAGTACTTGAGTTTTTCAAGCCCCATTGGTGGTCCTACTTTACACTTCTACAGCCGAATTTCCGTAATACTTCATCAACACATCATAGATATTTATTATTAGAATCTGTGAAATAGGCCGTCGGTGTTGCTGGTGTCGCCATCATCATTTATAAGTGTGACAGAAAAATGTTCGATATTGTAGCAAAAACCTAAGATACAAAAGTATCTTGTATAAATTTTTAATAAACTTTTGTTTGTTACACTTGGTAATATACAAAGCTATGGTATGTAGGTACATATATACGCCTATTTATAGGTTATATTTGAACATAATTTTTATCGGTTATGATTAGTTTTATTTTACAAAAGCGATAATGAACACGAATTGCCACAAGCCAAAATTTTAAGAAAAACAAACTGAAGCAAACTGAATCGAAACAAGTAAAATAGAAGCAAAAGAGGAAGAAAAATCAAATTAATGAACTTCCATAAATCATTATAATTTTTATACATATACCTATGCGCTTTCCACTACTTATGCGGTAGTAGAAATACTCATACATTGTTCAGCAATCTTAAAGAAAGATGCTAGGAGAGAAATTAGATCCAAAGATACACGTTTGTACTTCGAAGTCAACTTGAAGAAAAAAACCGTAAAATGAACTCAAATCTACAAAAACAGGAATAATTACTTACTGATTTCTAAAGATTTCTAATCACGTCCAAAAAAATACACCATTTCTTTGGTATTTCCGCTTAAACCAAATTTTTTTCTTGTACTTTTTATTGGGCGAAAGAATCTTAGTCGAAACTTTAATGTATGCAAAAGCAAGTAATTTGTCAATGATTAAGTTTTTTGATGGCTTCAAGTGAAATAGTGGAAACTATTTTTATATCAGAAAATTAATTATTCGCATAGTATGAATAATTCATAAGATTATAATTGGGTAGAGAGATAAAGATAATTTTAAAAACTGTATATATTTATTTAACTTGGCGTTTAAAAAAAATTGAGCCAAATTTTGTTAAAAAAACTATGTTTTTTTTTTTTTGAAGAAGTGAAAGGAATTAGTTTATTCAGTAAGAAAACTATAAAGTTAGTCTCAATGCTAAATAAAAACAAAGTTTAAAATAAATAAAAAAGTTAGAATGGTCTTTGCTAAAAACTAAATACTATTCATACAGCATCATATATATTTACTAATAAAAATTATTAAAAAAATAAATAATAAAAAAATAATAAAAATTACTATTAAAATTCTAATAATAAATTCACAGAGACGCGATAGGTTAAAATAAACACGATCGATAAAAATTCAAATAACCCATACCCGACCAAGGAATTTTTTTTTTGAATTTGTGGTCAAAATGATTTTTTTTAAAACTTAATTAGTAAGGGGGTGGGGGGAGTGAAGTGAAGTCACAAATATTTGTGTAAAGTAAAGCTTTATACATTCAAAGTAATGACATATATAAACTCTAAAGTTTTTCTAATATTAACAAAAAATCAATGTAAAGTGGTAAGATTTACTCTTCGATTAATCGATTATTGGGCGGATATGGGATAATGAGTAATATTTGGTTTAATTTAATTTAAGAGCAAAACATTCAGAAGGTCTGGTTTGAATATTGAATCAATATATATTGTTAGCGTTAGAGTGACATATATCTTACTAAAAAAAAATATTAAAATTCTAATAAGTTTACAGAGACGCGATCAGTTAAAATAAATACGATCGGTAAAAACACTAATAATGAGCAATGTTTAATACAGAGTTAAACGTCCAAAACGTCTAATTTTAATATTAAATCATGACATATTGTCAGATTTCCAACATAAATGAATTTATATTTAATTATTATCAAACATTAAAAAGTTACACAATTACATCAAAATTCAAACCATTATAAACCAATATCTGCGATGAATGCGATTAATAATCTGCGATGAAGATGAGATAATTTATAAGATTCAACTTATAGATCCTTGTTTAATTTGATATTCTGTTAACAAAACAGAAACCATGCTCTGAAAGCACCCAGAACAATCTGCTTTGTTTAAACTGTAACATACATTGTGCGTACTGTTAAACTTCACATAGATTTTAACAAGGACGTCTTATCTCTTAACATGAGTCTGAATCTTTAAGAAATGTAATATTTACGAAAAATATATGAAAATTTTCAGTTATACTTTACTAATGTACAAAAAAAACTGCAATAAAATTGCTATATGTGATGATTCATATATATCACATACAGATTAGAAACAATACTACAACTTAAAAGATATATATATTGTAGTAAAACCAATATTCGTGTTGTTGTATTACATTAAATAGATTTTATGTAAATAAAAAAATAATTATATTAAATAAATATAAAAAAATAAATATAACACCAGCTATTGTGATTACACATAATGCAATCGAATGGAATGAAATCCATATAGAGCAATGGTTCCCAACCATTTTTTGACCAAAAACCTCTATAATATTTTTGTTTTTAGTAAGGACCACAAAGTCTTTTATGCATCTCTGATATAATGTATTATAAATTGTTAAAGTGCATAGGTACATAATATGGGCTATAAAATAGTTATATAATTACTTAGAAGTTTTTTGTACTTATTATCTAAGAAGCTATATAGCCACACCTGTTAAATTCACGAATCATTTTTCACCATCTCACGGATTATCTGGAAACCGCGGACCATCGGTTGGGAACCACTGATATAAAGATATATAGAGACGAAGTTATAAATATCTTCGCTGCTAAAATATAGTCAAGAAAATACAAAGTAGAAGTTATAGGAACAAAAAATTATTTGTAAATTAAAACCAAATAAATTATATATAATCTTATTATACAGAAATAGCACATAACTTTTTTGCTTCCATTCGTTGCGATAAGTCTGGATACCTTTCTTAACCAAAAAAAATTTTCACATAACCAAGATTCTATAACTTCCATAAGTAATATAGTAGTTGAAATAAAAAAAGAGATGCTAAGTTTTAGATTTTTATAAAAACTTCAGATATTTAAGATATAAGGACAAAATTTTTTTTATTTTTGGACTTTTATAACAATTTATAACTAAAAATCTACTTAACGAAGTTTGCGTAAAAATGTTGACAGTTTGGAAATAATATATATACCAGATTTTTTTAGTTATGATTAAAAAAATTGCAAAGTAAGTACTTTGGTTTATGGTGTTAAAAAATTTATAAGTTAGAAGGGTTTAAACAGCAACACATTTAAAATTAATTAAAATTTTTGTTGTTGTTTCTTTATTACTGTTCAAATCCTTCTAACTTATAAATAGTTTCTTTTCATCATAAAACGCGTTTTATTCGACAATAAAAATTAACACTTAAATAAAAAAACAATTTATAAAATATATTCATATAACAATTAAACAAATTATAATCAGATACTTCATTGCTGTTTTTTTATTTCAGAACTAATAGTTTTAAGTTTTAAGCAGTATTTTAGTAGTCAAGTGTAGTAATTAATTTGAATTACATTTATTGCAATTAATAACTATTTAAAAATAAAATTCATTAATAAATTCACATTACTTGAATTATTTAATTAAAGAATAATTTAGTGCTAGTGTTATGACTATAGAATTATAAATCTTTTCGACAGTAAACAAGCCTGCTTTAAAACAATTTTCTTTTTTCTGAACTATCGTTTCAATTGTATTGACAAAATTAATTTATAAAAAAAATAAAAAAAAAATTAAGAAAAAAAATTAAGAAAAAAAATTAAGAAAAAATGTTATGGAATTTTAAGAATTTACAACATGTAATAGATAAAGAGACAAACTGTTTGTTTTTTAGAATTTTTAATCTAAGACAAATAATAAAGAAATAAAGTTGTAATTTACAAATAAACGCTTTGAAGATAACCAGACAAAATTATTTAGATGATTTATTTACATACGTGCACATTAACACATAACATATATAATTTCATATACTCCTACATATGTGTGAGTATATACCATATTTTCCAACTATAAACAAAAATAAAGTGAATAGCATTTGTAATGGAAATGATAACAGTGAACACATGACAATGCAACATTGACTGTGCTCTGGCATCTAATGCATGCACCCGAGTATCTGAAAGATGCAAATGCAAAGATACGCAGCAACTGGAGTAGGTGAAGTTTAATGTGAAACACATAAACAACAAATTGCATGATATGCAAATTGAGCACAGAAACTTATTACCCACTTTTATATTGTATATATTTATTTCATATTTATTTATTTACTTATTTTCTTTATTTTATTCTAATTTCAATCTATGTATTGGCTCTGTGTGGAACTCACTGAAGAAAATCTCATGAACTCATGTATGAAAAAATAATTATTGTGCCAAATCGCTGTTATTTCTATTATGCGCCTGAACCAGAACAAATTTATGACTTGTTATTTATCTTAAAGATTGTAGAAGAATATTAGATTTGTTGCACATTTGAGATTGAATTATAATGAAAACTATAGGCACAGCAATAAATGTGTGTTTAATTAAAAATGTACGATTATTCCGTACTCGTCCGTTGAAAAGATGCTAGACTTACAAAATGCTCCAGACATCTCAATTGAACGATCTCTTAGTCTTCACATATGAATGTGCTGACATATGTAAGTCTACAATGGATAAGGTACTCTGTGACTTGCATCTTTAAATCTGTGAGATGCAAAGTTGTAATATAGCTTTGAAGCATTTTAAGTATTTAAAGATCATTCTATGGAAAATAATGGAAAATCTTTATGAACATTTAGAAATAATATTTACTTTTCAAATAGTACATTTTCTAATTTTTTCTTTTTCTTTTTCAATTTTTTTGATTTTTTGTTTTTGTTATTTTTCTATAACGTTTATGTAAGTAAAACTGCTTCCTCATTTTTGTTGTTATTTTACTTATAATTATTTTTTAGTTAGCAGGTATCTTTAAGATACATTTTTCTCTCCACAGTGCACAAATAAACATTGAATTTGATTTTTGTTTTGTTTGATTGTTGTTGGTGTTGTTGTTGGTGGTGCTGTGTTTAGTGCAGTCTTGGTTTTCTTTATTTTAGGTTATTATCATTTTGTGTTGACTCTATTCATTGTTGGCTAGGAAGAAATTTTTCCAACATATTTACTATTTTTATTGTGAGTGTGTGACTGTCTATGCGCATATTAGGCTGCAACAATTGTCAACTTTTGTTGATTCATCGGAAAAGTAAGAAAACGTTTATGTGTATAAGAGATTTGTTTTCTTGTTTGTTTATACATATACATATATACTTTACCGGTTTATTATATTAAAAGGATCTACAAATTTGAAACGGCATATTTTATTTATTGTGGGTAAGGTAGGAATAGAAACAATGATTATAGATGATTATGATTTATCTTATATTTTTGTTTTATTATAAAAATTAATACTTTGTAAATAAAATTTTATCACATCTACATCTAATTTTACTATTATTTACTTTTATGATTTACAGTTGCCTTGGAAGAAATTTTCACATCTAAGTTAACTACTTCTTCCATAAAGGATGGACTTAGTGCCAATCGACCGATTTATATTACAAAGCCTTCAGGGCTTCTTTCATAGTCCAAAATAAATTTTATGAAACACTGTATTAGTTACGTATTATAATCACTCGCCACAGCCTACAACTTTAATTAAAAATCAAAAAGATCATCAAATTAAATGGCAGATTATTAGTATATTCAAAACTATTACGAACCTAATGAGTTCAGTCAAGACTAGCGGGAAGCATACATGAGAATTGCCATAACATATGTAAAGCATACAAACAAGCCCTATAATTTTGCGAGCCCTATAATTTAAATTGAATGTAATGTATATAAGAACTACGACTATAAACATAATATACTATCCTTGACTAGTTTAGGGTAATCAGGACAAATATCATACATTCACGTTGTCTTCAAGAACTCAAGGGAATTGGCTGGACTTAACTTTACTTACTCCTTACTTGATAGTAAGTATGATAGCAGATACTTTCAGTTATTGTGTACTTAACGTTGCTTATTCCTTCCTTGCTTGATATTAGGTATAATACCAGACACTTTTGATTATTCTGGACTTATCTTCGCTTATTTATTGCTTGATATTAAGTATAATACCAGATACTTTTGGTTATTGTGGGCTTTGCTTTGCTTATTTTTTGTTTAATATTAGGTATGATACTAGATTTTTTTAGTTATTGTGGACTTAGCATTGTTTATTTCTTGCCTGATATTAAGTTTAATTTCAGTTACTTTCAATTATAGTATATAAGTGCTTAATACTTTCCTACTACGGGCTCTAGCGACTCAGTTTCTTTTATAATATTCACACATGAGATTTGATGTAATAGCTGCTCATATTTCTTTTCAGGTTACACTCAATAACTCTTAAGAATTCTTAATCTGTTTTTGGATAAACTTTAGCAGACCATAAATCCTTTATAACAACAGTTTTCTAATACCAATGGTTTTAACCCTATACGGCTTGCAAAAGTTCCTGTCGGTTCCGTTCTGTTTTTTTTTTTTTTTTGCTGTTTATTTTTTGTCGGTAAATCCAAACATTTTGTTTAGTATCCAGTTGTTCTATAGTTACTTTAGTTATCCAGCCGATACTATAGTTTTTCTGTAATTTTCAACGTTGACAAGTTACTTTTATACCAAAGAAAACCATATTCACAAGATCCGTCAACATGGTTGACGGTAAACTACTTTCTTAATTTTTTAACTATTTTAATGCAAATTTGTTGAAAACAAATCTAAACATATAGTCAATAAATAAAATTGACTATCAGTATATTAGTTTTCATGAGCAGATAAAATTGATTAACGACGTTGACCATCTCTACATTGGAAACTCAAAGATTGAGGTTGAGTTTCATGTCAAAAAATATTTGTAATCATTATTTATAATAATAATTATATATTTTTTATTTAATTACTTATATTAAAAAACGGATACAAATGAATCAAATCACACTTTATTTGTCAAGTCATATAAAACAGCTGTTAATTTCAGGGTAATCTGGCAAGATCAAGTACTCTGGCAAGATATTTAGAGTGTTATAAGTTAATCTCGGGTGTTTACATTTCGCTCAAGATTTAGCAAACGAAAATGAAAACTGCACTAATATCTAATATCGATTAAAAAATTTACCCCAGATTTACAAATTGGAAACGGCATTAATATAAACTGGACAAAACTAAAAAACCGTGTGGAATTGTTTTCTTAAATTTATTTTAAAAACTAAGTTCACATGAAGCTTCACAATATAAATAGCTTTGTTTTATTTAATATCTTAATATCTTTATAGTATAATATAAGCTCTGCTTACAGGTTCTTTATAAAAATTGAAGTTTGTTTTCAATATAGGGTATTTTATACACCTTAAAGACCAATTATAATATGTTGAGATATTTTAAAAGGTATTTTCCTCTTTTCCTATTATTTACACTGTTCTCCTTATACTTTACTTTTTGCTTTACGTATCTTTTTATAACAGAATTTTCTTATGTCGTGAAGACTGTTGCATTTGTTTTGAGATATTTTTGTTATTGTTCCAACTTAAGCATGTGCATTTTATTACCTTTTTAGTTTATGTGTGTTACCAACGTGTTCCTTTATATCTGTCATTAATTCTATCAACTTCAGATGTTTGAGAAGTAGGTAGAAAATAATTCACTGGTGCAATATACACCATGAATACCAGAACAGAGAGTAGAGCACAGATTTATGGATTTATTGGCTGCGTTATTACAACTTGTTGTACCGACACTGAGTTTCAGAAAATTATATGAATTATGTTTTGTAAACACTTGTGTGCAAAACAATAAACCCGGAAAAGGAATTTATTATGAGGGCTTAGAGAAAAAGGTGACTTTAAATTAAATTCTATTGCAAAATGTAAAAAATACATACATATATGTAATAATTCTGATTTTTTTTATTTTTATAAGTGAGAAATTATAACGCTAAAATTTTGATTTTGTAAAAAGTAATTGTAAAAATTCTATAACCCAATGTAATATGTCTTATGTTCTCACAACAATAATGATATATAAGAAAAAATCAGAGAGCATATACACATAAACCATATAGGTATGTCTTTGTTCAAAACGACGAAAAGAATCATTCTTGTTATGACCTTCTTTCTATGTGCTTTTGTTTAAGTTTGTCTCTATAGGGGTTAATAGTGTCCAATTTTAAGTTGATAAACTAATCAACAAGAGCACAGAACTTTTCTTCTTCTTCTTCTTCTTGAGTTATAGTGCTATTACGTACTTTTAATCTATAATGGCTGGGGGGCTTATCTCTACCCCACACTAGGCTTTAACTAGGCTAAAAACAAAAATCATATCATTTATATGTTTTTTAGTTGATGACTGACCTTAAATCAGCATATCTTCCTGAGAGTCCAGAAGTGAACTTGAGGAACTTTTCGAATCCAATCAAATCAACTTGACTTAAGAACTAAATATCTCTTGAAAAAAGATATATTTGGTATATGTAGAGGCATTTGACTTGAGCTTAATAGATATTCTATTGAAAATAGTGGTATTCGGTATGTGGCTTTAGTTTAATTTATTTAAATCTGCAAAATAATTTTAAAAACGGTTTGCGTAAAACATTTTTCATCATAGTATTTTCACACTTTTCGATAATAGTAGTCACACTAAAAGTAATTATCAAAATTGAATCTGTTGCTCAGCATTTAAAAATAATGTTCTAAATTTTACGATCGGTCTTCTGCAAACAATTTATTAAATATTTATTCCCATATGATCTGCTTATTTCTAGGCTTAGATATTTGACAATTGATTTTAGTAGACACACCTACTTCGAACAAGTTTTCCTATCACGGAATATGCCGATAAATAATCTATAGAGATATCATGTTTTAATATTGTTAACTATCTATAAAATTTTCTATAAGATTTCTGTATTTCGAAAACTTAACGTAGTGGAACAAATTTTACCAAAAAGCTGGTTTTATTATAACCTACTCTTTACTGAAATCTGATCTTGAAGTCAGGAATTAATAATCATACCGGTAATATGCACCCCTAACTGCAAAGGGTCCCATGTATTATTAAGAGTAGTACAGATCTATATCTATAAACGATTAAATGGAATAATATTTTGTTTAATGCTAATCTAATGACAACCAGATACCGATGTAGATCAAAAACAAGACAAGGAAACAATACTTATGATAGCAATGTCAGCTGATCGAACGAAATAGCGACAGTTTATGAAGTCTCTCTCACTGTTTTGTAATGTCAAAGAAAACAAATTTAAAAAGTAAAATATTGTTTATTTTGGTAATTAATACAAACTATAATACCATAAAAAAATTGTTGAAAAAATAGTTGTTAAACAGAGGTTCAAATTTTATGTAAATTAGGTTTAGCAGAATTAATTTGTAAAAGAATTTGGGCACCCCATATACATTTTCAATGAAATCAATATAAATTTTATAAGAACATGCAAATAATATACTACTGGTTTCTTTGGAAATGAATATATAAACTTTCAATAAAACAAAACATATTTCCTCTTTAAAACAATATAAACCTTGTAGTGCCTTCTAAGTCTAAGAAAAGACAACAAATTTATATGGACTGAGTGGAATTTAAGTAAGTAAAACGGTAACAAAGAAAATTCTCTTCGACAAAAACCTAAACTATAATATCTTAACCAACCTTTTGAAATTACTTATGTATACTTAAATTTTAGTCCCTGAAATAACTAATTTTATATTTTATGTTTAGGCTGTGTGCGCGTTAAGTCAAATTAACTAAACTAAATTAACTAAACTCAGTGATTTTTTTCACTTGCAGTTATTTCAGTTTCTGTTAATAAGTGTTATTAGCCATATATATTAAATTTTTTATTATTTATAATAAAAAATCGAATAAACTTGGATTTAAAAATTTATTTAATTTCATAAATTTTTTTATGGCAAAATTAATATAAAATTATAGTTTTATCTATATTTATGTATTTTTATATTATGCTTTCATTCATATGGAGTGAATAAGAGATTTTTTTATTGGTTTATAAAACGGTTTATGACATTGTTTAAAGTGTCATTATTAACTATTAACTATTATTATTAACTATTAATTAACTATTAAATATTATTTAGTGCCATTGACTAAATACCACTTTTAGCTATTTTTTTGGCATAATTTAGTATTTCTTTTATTACTTAAGTTTCAATTCAGCTCAATTCATGGATGGTTTTAATATGCTTTAGTACTTTAAAGGGTCTTTTAAAACAATTTTTTTAATATTTTTTTTAGAAAGCATACACTATACATATATATATATATATTTAAAAAAAATATTTTTATTTAAATGTAAAATTTTATTACAAATAAAGGGCAGATCAATGAAGATTGCATATTAGGTTCACTAAATGACATATTTTGTTTATTCAATATATCATCAGATATTTTATTTTTCAACTTATAAAGTAAAAAATAATATTGAATAGACTATCTTTTTTCCACAAAACAGTAAACAATGATAAAATAAAAACAAAAATATATAAAAGAAAATTTAACAGCAACTTAACAATTAAGGAAAATGGACTGGACGACCGACGTAAACATGTGTACATATTTAGTAAAAACAAAAAACTTGGACTGGAGCAACCGAACTGGATCCACAGATTTATAACCAAAAATGGATTTAATTTTTTTCAGACTTGTAGCCATTGCAATAAAAATGCTTTTGATGAACCGTTAGTGGTTAATCGAGCATTTTTTTCACAATTTATATTATTTTCTTCTTATATATATGTATATTGTACAATACATATGTACATAATATGACTAAATTTTTGCAGAAAAAAAAACTTTGTAATTTAATATTTTTAAGTAGAACACTTACCTTTTACTTTAGTAAAAAACAGTATTTGGGTTTGCCAATTTACTGGGCGGCAATTTAGTTGAGGTTTTTGAAGTATGTTTTTTTTGTTGTTTTAATTAAAATCAAGTAAAAATATTTGTTCAGCCAATGTTATTTGAGTAAGGATATTTTTTTCAATACCCGTTCAATCACTTTTTATGCTTACTTATTTAAGGGATTTAATATTTATTGAAGGATTCCGCACTGCTAAGGATTCACACATTGGTTTTAAAAATTATTATTTTTTTATATTTTTTGCTTAACTTTTTATTAATTTTTTTTTTATAAAAATTTTGTTAATTGTGCATAATTTATTTATTAATATATATTTGTTTTTCTCGTATTTTTTTTAGTACTATTTACTTCGTTTTATTGTTTACTACGGTCTTGAATTTTTTGGTATTGAAAAAAAATTCGTAGTAAATTTGCATAATTTTCTTTCATTCATTAAAAATTTATTTTATTTTCTTTTCGTGATTTTTTTTATTTTTAATAAATTTTTTTTTTTTGTTAATAATTTAGTTTTGTTGTTGTATTCGTATTTGTGGGCTTTTGAATTGATATCGTATTTAGCATCATGAGCACGTTTTATTTTCGTATTAAAGACTCTTTCAGCACTTCCCGGCTCAGGGCACACTATTGCTCATTGCTATTGCTTTTGTTTTTTGTTTTTATTTTTGTTTTTGTTTTTGTTTCTCGTATGTTATTGTTTTATTTATAAACAATTTAATTTACTTCGAACGTATGCAGCTGATATTGGAAACTGAAAGCACAAATTGTGTTGTTGTCAAAGCATTTTTATTTCTCTATTTAGACTTTTTTATTAAGAATTTAAATTTCTTAATTTTGGTTTAAATTTATTTCTTCGAAATAAATAAGTGAACTAAATTTTAAGAATTACAAAAAAAAAATTAAAATAAATATGAAAGATTTGCTTATGTTTATTTTTGTAATTGTTTCAAAGTATTAGCAAATCCGCATATCATTATATATAATTATGAAATTTCTTAAAATTGGTTTTCCGTAAACCCACAAACACCGACGAGGTTAGTATACTGAAATAAGGTTGGAAGAAATATACTGCAGGGGGACTTTCATATAATTTTAATATATAAAAAAAAATTTTTCCCTTATTAAACAGTCATAAACAGTTGATAATGAATATACAGAAATATACTGCAGGGGGACTTTCATATAATTTTAATATATAAAAAAAAATTTTTACCTTATTAAACAGTCATAAACAGTTGATAATGAATATACATATATAATATAATATATAAATATATAATTCTATATATTCTATAATTCTATATACATTTATAGAATATATAATATATAAAATATATATTTTTATATATATATATATAGATATATATAGGTATAGATATATATAGATATATAATTCTATTAGGTTGTTCGAAAAGTAATTTCGTTTTTTTCCCGACATTGTATTACTTTTTTGCCAAAAATTTTATGAGCGTGGAATTATGCTACTACCAGAAAGATGGCAAAAGATGTTGGACCAGAACGGCCAATGTATAATTTAATAAAATATTTGTTTATTATACGAAAACTCTCTTTCATTTTCACAAAAAAAAACGAAACTTCTTTCCAAACAACCTAATACATACATTTAAATATATAAAATATATAAAAATTGATTCATATTTGCGATTAGACTATTTATAACGGATTATGGTTCTAGATTAAATAGATATTCGGCTAATGCCCTACCTATTAAAACATTAATTATGGAGAAGAGCTTTTCAAGAAACCTTGCTTTAAACTCGATTGTATTCAAGGTAAAGTATACACCCGGATAAATTTACTAAAAACATTTCATGTACCTACTGAGCTTATTAATACGTTTTATAACGATTAAGAAATTAAATGATAAACTATGAAGATATGGGGTAAAAAACGTAAATTCAATATATGATTCCTTGGCATAAAAAGTGAGACAAATTCAATGACAGGATGTTTATACTTCTTAAATTAACCAAGATAAAAAATATGTATTGCACATATAACACATATAAATCTTTTTAAATAAATAAGTTAACCTTAATCTAGTTAGAACCGTATTGATCTGTCATCAAAGACATATTAAAGAAACGAAAACCTATCTGAAGACCGATCGATACAAAAGTACGACTATTAGTAAAGAAAGTTTTGAAGAAAGAGTCATATAGTTACAAAAAAACTGATGGATCCGTTGTAAAAGACATATACAAAACATGAAGATCTACCTAAAGATCAATCGATACAAATGTATCTAATGCGTTCTTATCTAAAAAATAAGAGCATTGAAAGTCAACAAATGTAATGATCGACGATCATTTGATTCCCTGCAAAGTATTCCCCGGTTAAGTAAGTAACAGCTATTAAAGTTAATATTCATATGATCGTCTGCATCACAGAACCCTAATGCAAACATAGACAGCGCCTTATCAGGACCTCGAAATGATTTTATAAGTAACAGCTGTTAAGGTGCCATGTGGTTCTAAGAGCGGCCGGTGTCCCGGAACCACTCATTGCTAGCGATGACTAAGTACTGTTCAACATTTCCCAAAAGGACAATGAACTCGTAGGGTCTAATTAAGTCAGTCAATAGTCTGACTGTCACAATATCTTTGTGACATTAATTATGTTGCAGCACACCACTTTCAATTTTTCAATGTTAAAATGAAAATTTTATTATATATTATTTAACGGATGCATAAATATTAAAATTTTATATTAATTAATATTTAAAAATTATTACTATTAAGTACAGAAGAAAGTCAACGCTGTTAGATCAGTTGGAAATGTAGAGTAAAGGAAGGAAAATGCAGGTTGAAGTGTTTGCTTTGTAGCGATTATGACTAAAGGGAATTTTAATTGAGATCAGCTTCAACGGATGCAGATATTACATTCTTAATTACATATTTTATTAATTAAATAATATTGAAAAATATTTTAATCCACTAATAAAATTAATATTATTTTATACTGAAAATATAAGGGGCAAAAAACACCGCTTAATACGGTGCACTTCAATTTTTTTTTTATTAACAGTTTCGAAAAACACATTTTAAAAGAACTGTTATTTTTGCTATTTGGCATAATAATAAATTAAATACATCATTTAAACAAACCATATAAATGAAATTAGCATTCTTAATCATTTTTAAAACAAAAACAAAAAAGAAAAGAAAAATACTACAAAAATGTCCTCTTTTAAAATGTTATTATGTGATAAAATTAATTTGATTTGCTTTTATTATTCTACATGATTAAGTTGAATTCTTTAATATTTTTAAATTAAATAAATAAATCATATATTTTTTTCTAGAATACTAGTATTGTGTAAATTAATTATATCAAAGAACCAAAGAGAATTGTCATTCATTTATGTGTTCTGTGGTCTTTAACAGCTTCTTAAATTGTACGCTACAATAACAAAATGTGATTCTTTTCTTTTTTTTGTTTTTTATTCTTTAAGAACAGCTAAAAATAAACAACAACAAAAACAGACTAAATATCCAAATCTGCACGCACTTTGTTTTTTTGTTCTTTTACTCGTTAGTTTCCGTTTGAAATTCTTTTTTCTCTTAAATTATATTAAGAAAAATATATAACTTTATTTAAATTATATTAAACAAAAATTTAATTACATTGCTTTATTATTATTATTTTTTTATCAAATAAACACAAACAATTCCAACAGATTTTATACCGGACACGCGATCGCAATACTAAACATTGCACGTACGAAACAAACTACTCATTTGCTGGTTGACAACTGACTGAGAGCAAAAGAAACTCACAAAAATATTATTTTGTTGCCGAACTGAACTGAACTGATCCAACAGCGCTGCCGCTGCCGCTGCCACTGCCGTCTGCTTGTTGTTTGATACAAGTTGTGCATTGTTGTTGTTGTTACTTTGTTGCAGATTTGCTGTTGTAATGTCTTGTGTGTTTTTCTTTTCATCTAAGAATCGGTGTTGTCGTTGCGGTAGAAAGAAATATGCACTTAAAACATATATTAATGTTAAAAAATAATATTATTATTATTATTACAGCACAGATAAAATTACTTAAAATTAAAAACAAAATTATTTAAATTCAATTATTTATAATATGCATTACATATTCGAGAATATATATGTAATATATTGCCTGAAGTAGTACAAAGTGTATTCTTCACATGCACTAATACTTTTTTAATCACGCTGTATGGCAACACTGTTTATGATCTTTCTTGAGCAACTTGGATTTGTTTTTGCTTGTGTTTGCTTTTGACTTATTTTTGTTTTTCTTATATTCCTCTTTATGTTAATTCTGTTTGAGCAAGCTGAACTTTAATATACAGGGTGAATGTTGAGATAAATTTGATTATTGTAAAAAATGTTTACATAAAAATATATTTATGTAAAGTATTCAATTTAAGGATCTGCAAAGAGAATATATGTCATATGAGAATAATAGTTAAGTCCTTAGGTTAAAAATACACCGCAACAATCATTGTTAATATATAGAGGCGAGTTCTCACTGATAGCAAGAAATGTTTTGATTTGGTAACCAATCAGCTGGCCGGTTCTGAGAGAAAATAGTTCATGTTGAGGTGCATTCAAACCAAAGCGAACTCTTGTGAACGAACGAACATTACAGGTACGATTACCTGCGAATATTTGTTTGTTCGCTTTGGATGCTCCTTTATATGTGCCGAAGTACAAAAACGAAGACACGTAGAATCAAATGATTTAAGATTTGTCGACATAAACGTAGGAACAATTCTATGATTGAATTTTTGAATTTGAAATCTGATTTATTGTGATCGGATTTAACTTGTGTTATTTTGCCTTGATAGTACTCCATCATATCTTTTTACTGTTTTGTGCTGTTTACGTTTCCTACGATCGTTTCATCATCGTTACGTACGATTATGAGTTTAACCTTAAGACAAAATTAGTCATGTTATAATCATTCCCATTTTAGTTTAAAGAATATATTGTATATCCTTAATTGTACGAAGTACAATTTCCGGAAACAGAAGAATATATGAATTAAATTTAATATCCGACTTTTACATAAGGAAAAGCTTATATCAAATGATACAAAAATTCACCATTTACTTTGCATTTCTTTGTATGAGAATTATTCATATCTATATATACATATAGATCTATATATAGTAACATTCAGAAATTGACCATTAATTCATTGTAGTGGATTATATAATGAATGGCATTTGAATATGTAAAGTGCTTTTGCCTTGAGCGTACTCTGTTAAAATTTATCTTTTTTCAACTCTTTACCGTTTACGTTTTTTACGTTCATTAAGTTCATTACGTCCACGATTACTAATTCAGCCTTAACGGAAAGTTCCGTGTAGTATCGGAATACTCTTTTCGCAGATACATTTTATTAAAATCAAATTAACAGCTAGTCAGAACTATAAGGGTAAATACATATAAGTGTAAGAAATGTTGTAAAGAAATGTTGTAAATAATGATATTATATATATATGTATATATATGTATATATATATGTATATAATCCATAAACAACATAAGCACTTTAAGTCAATTATAACAATTGGTTGTTTTTATTTGTTCATTTTGCTAGTAGTATTACTAAATTAAACTAAATAAAAATTAAAACTTACCCAAGTGAATATTTAAAATCATTTTGTATATATGAAACCAGATAAAAATCAGAACAGTGTCCACAAGATCCGAATAGACTGTCTGAAAGAAATTGTTTAGTATTTCGAATTTCCTTCCTTCGTTCATCATATTAATTTTGATTATTTAATTAACCAGAATCAGAATTTTACGAAGCCAAATTAGGTTAATACGATGAGTAGAGATGACAATTGATGAAAAATATTCCCTTTTTAATCAAAAATTCAATTATCACGATACCTTTCTAAGATAGTGAATTATGGTGTACAAAAAATTATAGCCTGACTCTCAATATTCCCGTCGAATTTTTCAAACTTAAACAGATCTCATCTTTTTTATTCATAATGAACATTTCTTTTAAATTGAAGTAAAATGGAGAATTATTTTAATTTAAATCTTCTAAAAAAGTAATTTCAATACGTCAATTCTCCTATTGACTACCATATCACTGTAATAAGTATTTTAATAGAGTTAGTTTAAGACGGATTGTTTATGTTCACGTTGGAGATGGTATTGGTCTTCATAGTTTCAGTGTTTTTGTCATCAAAGCTTGCTGTCTGAAAAGAATAATCAGAATATGTTTAAAATAATATATTAGTATTACTTTGAGAAGAAGCGAGTAGTATTCGGATTACTCATGTATATTGATACAGTTTTAAGCAAACCTGCTTCATTTTTAATTTCTTTTTAACTTCAACTTGCAAATTGTTATATCAGTTTTAGGCTGTTATTAATTTATAAATGTTCAAATATAAAATATTATTGTTTGAAATAAAAAATTCATTTTATCTCCACAGAACGTTGAATATTCTTATTAAAAAATTTATCGTCAATATAGGATCTCTTTTCGCTCACATTGGGTTATAATAATATTCGTATGTTGATCAGATCACAAAACCCTAAACTTTACTCCGTGATCTAAATCTGAAAAGGAAGATGTTTGTAAATTCGATCGAAAAGATCATAACGCACCTCAATCTATGTCAATAACATTTCGTTAAAGGAAACAGTCTGCGTCATTACTATACAACCTCCTAGAATTGATTCAACAATATTTTCTATGTAGAAAAAACAATAATTTCCTTTATCATGATATTAACCACTATAGCAAAATTTTGTAAGTAATGCTACGAATTGAATTCCCATCTTGTGTACTTCTTGTATAACACATAGCTCTTCAAGGAATTTGTTGAGTTATAAGATGTTTACAACTCAAGAGGAGTAAATTATACTTAGTTTATAAATTTGGACGTATCATAACATATGCGATAGCTTCAAAATTATTTAGTTAGTATTTTCTAGTTACTTAATAAGTTTACCTGGTATTTTCATAATTAGAATTGTATCATAATTAATTCAAAAATATAAATCAAATATAAAAAATTATGCTTGGAGTTCTGAAAGTTTAAAAGTTTGTGTAATATCTCTTCATCCTAAAGATATGCTATAATTTTTTACATTTTAAATGCATGAAATAGACTAGGTTCCTTTCATTCAGTAAATATTATTATTATAATATAATTTCTCATTAATAATTTTTATTAATATAAAACTAATTGAATTTATTATAATAAGACAATCAAAGAAACATTTTACAAAAAATAGAGGTTCATGGATCATATAAGCAGTTACCGTGTTAACCACTGTGTTTTGATGTTCGAACGAGTGGTCTTTTTTAGTGCTAAACAAAGTATATGACTACAATTTTTGTAATATGGTGAGTATAAGACTTGGACTGTTGTTTGGCTTTTGGCTAAAAGTTTTAAATAGCCATCTAAGCTTTAATAAATTAACAAAAATTTTTGTTGTTGTCTTTTCATTTCTATTTGAACCCTTCCAATTCATAAATAGTTAATTTTTCAGAGAAGACGCGTCAATTTCAGCATGAAAAAATTAACATTAAAAAACTATATTTTTTAAAAAACATTTTTTATTTAAGTGTTTAGTTAGTTGTTATGATTTTTTTTTTTTTGTTTGCAAATAACTAATTATGAGCTATACACAGTTTTATTACAGCGCTTTTGACTATCTCAGTTAATAGATTTCCTTAATTTCATATTAAATTTTTTTTTAAATTTTTGCTATTGAAATCGCTTGCTTAACTACTTAAAAACTTAACCTTTTATGCATTTTATATTATAGATTTTTATTTAAATATTTTTTTTTTCAAATTTAATTTAATTTTATTTTGTTTTCAAAATATAACAAAGCTTCTCATTTGTTTTGCATAGAAATCTTTTTGTGTATATTGTAAACAAGTGAAATGATTTTAATCAAATTTAATTATATTATATTGTAAAATAAATTTGTAAAATATTGGTTCTTTTAGCTTGGGTTTGGTTGAGTGGGGCGTGTCAGTGATGAGGGCGTCTTAAGATTTTAATGTTCGTATATGTGTGTGTATGTAAAATTGTATATGTAATTTTTATTTATGCTAATATTCAATATTTAATATTCATACCCGTTTTTAGTAAACTGTACTAAATTATTTACTTTATATTAATATATATATATAAATATGTATATTGTAAGTCATATATTGCAGAGTTCTTAGACATTATTTATTTTTCGTTAAATTTTATTTTCATCGTTATTTTTTTTTAATAATTAACTAATAATAAAAATGGCGTATAAAAGCTTTTATCGTATCAGTTTTTTAAGTTTTTTAATTAGCTCAGAGCAGCTTTTTGCAGTAGCTTTCTAAGCAGTTTGAGGCGCTTAAAGGATTTTGTTTTTGGTTTTTTATTATTTACAGATTTAATATTTTTATTTAAATAAGTTTTTAAAATTTAATTTATTGTAATTTTTAAAACAATTCCTTATTGAATATATTTAGTAATTTTATTTAACAAATTTATATTGCATTATGTTCAGTAATTTACACATATTGAATAAGGCTTTGAGTTTCAATATATTTTCAAATTAAATAAATTAAAATTAGTATTTATAATATATATATTTATTTAATAGAGTTACTAATAATGTTTAATTAATTAAACAAATAATTATTGTTTTTGTTTCAAATTAAAATTCAGTGCAATAAATGGAACAGAAGGAAAAGAGAATATCATATTATTATTTCAAATAATTTTTATATAACGATGAACAATTGTACTAAGGTGCGAAAATGAGATAAAATAGTTTATAAACTTAACCAGACTAATAAGATTTAACTACATACTGTTATAAACAAATATTTCTAATATGAGAATATTTCATTATATCTACCATATCATTCTACTATAATTGCTTTTCGGTTCTAAATAATATATTCATATAATACATTAATATAAAAATTATATTGAAAAGTTAAAAATAAATAATAAAATATTATAATATAATAAAAAAATCATTAAAAATTATTTCTAATTACACTAAAAATAAAATGAAGTGTCCATAATGACTATTGTTATTAGATTTACATTTCTTCAAAAGGCTTTCTTTAAGATATTATTGTATTTCACGATTAATGTATTTTTCGGTTAATATGATAACAAAGGATATATAACCCACCTTCCTCCTTTTCTTTATCAATTTGTTATACATTAGATTTGGTGACAGCCAGTCCAGTTAACTACAACTTCTACAATGGTTATTCCTGACCTACAAGCTTGAATAGCAAATAGTCAATGATTAGTTAAATACCCTACGACCATAGCGATGTGCTTTTTTTGTGAATTGAGTAGGTTCCTTGATTTTTCCCTATTAAATATCGGCCATATTAGTCTAGACGTTACACAAGTGTTACCATTAGCCCAAGGCATATTAGTCTCTTAAACAATACCATGCTTCAACGATACTTTTCAGATAACATTATATACTTCATTATAGTTGTTAGTATTTGGGTGTTGAAAACAAAGTAAAATATTTGTTTCATTAATGTTTGGATCTCTCCCGACAATTTTGGGCACTGCTTTAAGTTGTGTGGATCGAAATGCTTTAAAAATATTGGAGTGGAATAAATAATTGCTTCGCTTACCGTAATATTTAAAGTAGGTATGTTTATCCTTTTTTTTTGCAAGAACACTATATCTAGTTTATAGAATGGTTATTATTTGGAAAACAAAAATTATATCTCTTTACTTACTAATATTTCTTTTTCAATAATTTACTAGAAGATTTGCTAAAAATATCTTAGCAATTTTAAAAGTTTTCAAATAAAAGAAAAGAAAGATAACTATTACTTATATATTTTTTAGTAGATGCTGGAGAATAATTTTACTTTTTGAATACCTCTTTCGGTCTTCAAAGTGATTTATGGTGTGGAGTTTTGAGAGATCATTACTTACGATGTATTTCAAGAAATCATTAAGGGAAAAATACAATTTCTAGAATCATTTGCAGAGAGCGAGAGAGATAGGGAGAGAGAAAGAGTGTGTGTGGGAGAAAGAAAGAAAGGTATTTTTTCTTAGGAGGTTTCCGACATTGGCTGACATCTTAAAAATTGTTTGTGTGTAGTACGAGATAGTAACTTCTTTATACACAAAGTGAGGAAATTTGTGTATTATAAAACTGTCTAGTTAGTCTTGGGATGTTTGAAATAATACTTGAACAACAAGATCTTGATTCTATTTTATGCCTATTATTTGTTCAGAAAATAGTGTTTATATCTGTTATCTTTTCATTAAATGTGTATACTTAAAATTGAAATTTACCCTGAGATAATGAGTTAAGAGCGATAGGTTAACACCTCGGATTAGTATAGTTTTTAGTGTGATGTTATTATATTAGGAAACTTTTTTTTATTTAAGGTTTTATATGTTGAAATTTTAATATATGATTAAAATTAAACAGAACTCTAAATATGATTAAAGGATTTAAAAAATATTGTTTTCAATGGCATGGGAGAGATTATCACTGGCTACCAATCGTGTTTTAAAAATTATTCAAAATGCTTTGAATATTGAAATGATCTTTAGCCGGAAGTGTCATGATTTTATAATAAATTGATGAGACAAGTTATTAACTGATGATGGGCACCATCAAAATCTAAGTTTTAAATAAAATAATTTAGGTTATAGACAAATAAATTAATATTTGAGTACTTCAAAATTGAAATATTAAGTAAACTAATTCCATAAAAATAAATAAATAAAGACTAAGATAAATAAATAAATATCCAATTTAAAAAAGATATAATAAATAAGTAATGGATGTAAATATAAAAGGACATAGTAACTACTTTATTACTTTATCGAAAATACTTTATATAAAAATAATACTAATACATATATACCATAAGCATATAATAAGGAAATACGAATGCTTTTATAATTAAGTTCAAAGTTATTTTCGAATTAAATAAATAATTTTTAATATAAATATATAAATATGTATGAAAAATAAATTAACTCACAATTACAATAATTAAACTATTCTACATAAACTTAATTATATTATATGTGTATATGTTTACTTAAAGTGTCTCACAACTATTCAAATTTTTAACATATGATATTATATATATGTAAGTTTTGCATATTCTATACATTATATAAAAATTATAAATTAATAAATTATTCAAATAAAGGATATAGTTTATACCATAAGTAATTTGCAAATAAGATTTGTTGCAAATTTATGTTTAATAATAATATAAAATTTAATGAAACCATAACTTTAAAAATTATTATAAATTTAAATAACAATTATTTATGTATACTCGCATTTTTTTATAATATTTAATTAAATTATAAATTAATTTAACTCTTGCTGAAGTATAATAGTTTTTTTATAAAGTTCCTAATTATATTTTAAGTAATATTTGTATCACAAGTGTTTAATTAAATAATTAATTAATGTTAAATTTAAATATTTTACAAGCTGTATTTTGCATCATATTCTACATAATAAATTAATTAACTAATTTGTATTTAATTGGTTGTTTAGAATTACATATATTTATATTCGATTGTCGTTTCGTTAAATTAAAAGTTGGAATGCATTGTATTTTCTTTCATTAATTTTTATCATTATTATTAAGTATTATTATTAAATATTATTAGCACTAATTATTATTATTATTAATAATTATTATTGTTCTTAATTAATATAATTAATTAAATTGTGTATTTACATTTTTGTTGCACTCTGAATTCAGCCGTTTTATTTATTCATTTTGGTAAACATAAATAATAATAATATATATATATACATATATATTCATTTTATATATTATGAAATTTAAGGACATTTGCAACAATTTTTATTTTATTTTTTTTTTAAGGACGGGTTTTAAATAAAATTTTGCCATATTAAACTATTTATACTATTTAGTTTTTTTTTTGTTTGTCGTAAATTTACTATTTTGTGGCAGTTAATACATTAGTATTACTTTTAATATATACTGTACAATTTTGATGTGTTTTCAGTACATATTTGAATTAATTTATTTTTATTTATTTATGGCTATAGCAGTTTTAATATATTGAAGCATTTCATTTTTTTCTTTTAATAATAAATTAAACTACAATTTGTATAAAATGTTTTTATTATACAAATATAATATTCCACAAGTTCAAAATATGCCATAATTTTAATATATGTATATTCATATCTATCCGCTGTAATTATATATGCATATATCTAGCACTACCCAAAATTGCATTTTCCACAAAACAATTTTATAGAATAAAATTTTGTTATATGCTAACAATATAATGTATCAAGTAATCCAATTTTCTTATATGCTAAACCGAAAAAGGATCAAAAATTTATAAAGAAGTGGAAAAGGATAAAAAAAATTCTAACTGATTAAGATCATTATAAGTTTTACGACCAGACCCTACAAGTACTTATCATCCACATTTAATAAACCAAGTTCTACTGTCTGAGATTTCTAAAAATAGAGACAGTTTAGATCAGTTAAGTGGACTATACTAATTAGGCAAGGGTAATATAGACGAACAATACCAATAAAATTCATAATGAAGTAGAAGATGAAAGAAAAAAATCTAAATGATTACAATCATTATAAGTTTACAACCAGACCAGATCAGTGCTCTTTATCTATATTCAATAAACCAAGTTCTACTGTCTGAGGTTTCTGAAAATAGAGATAGTATAGATCAGTTAAGTAGACTATTCTAATTAGACAGGGATGTTATAGAAAAGCAGTAGTACAGATCCAAGACATGAAAACAGTCTGTAACATCTCAGAAAAACTGGCAGGAAGAAAAAATCTGTCAAAGAAGTAAAAGTTTTCTTATTAAAAAAAAAAGTATTTTCCGAGATAAAGAGATACTTTGATTGTAACAATTAATTTCCTTCCAAGCCTTTCCTTCCAATCTTCACCAAACTATTCTCTGAAGTACTAGGATGTCAGTACAGATTATTTCTAATGCAAACATAAAAGGCTATATAAGAATTGAAAATATTAATTTATGATCTTTGACTTAAGCACAGAAAATTAATTTCGGAAATATATTCTATCGACTGATCCATAGTCATCTTTATTAACTTTTACTAGCTCATAGTGAAACATCTTGAAAATATTGATAAAAAGATTGTTAATATGCACTAATATATATACGAATATATTATATTTAGTTAGTAAAGCACAGCTTCGAAAATGTTGAAACCAATAAAAAATGTCTATATTATTTAAAATAATATCATTACATGAATTAAAAAAAACTTAAAATAAAAATGAAATAAAAAAAAAAGAAAGTAATATATATAAGAAAATGAATATCATATTCTTCTATAACATGATATTTAATTAATTAAAATGTAAATGGCAATTAAGTTTTATCTGACTTACCAGGTTATCATTTTTGTCATTATACCAAATATTTAAGCTTTTCTTCATCATATTGTTTATTGACTCCTTACTAAGCTTCATGTGCTATAGGTTAATAGTTCGGTTAATATTTCTAACTGTCTTCATATCCCACGAGGGTTTATATTCTGTTTTCTGCTATATTCAGCTTCCAACTGTGTACCTTCCATATAATTGTAAAATAAGCTCCTTGTTTTTTAGGATATATGTATTTCTATTTCCTTCTTGCTTTTTCTGCACTCACCTAGTATGCTCTCTTATATTATATGTAATTACTTCCTGTATTTCTGGATTAAATTTATAGAACTCTTAAAACAGTTGTTATCAAAACTATATTCTTAAATGTAAAAGTTTTGTAAAAAATTTGTTAATGGCCTTTTTGATGGTTTATATTAAAAAATATAGAGAATACTGTACGAAATTCTATCGCTTTACCAATATCCCGGATACGTCCATTTGGTAATGGATTATAGCAGATCAGTTATTTCGAGCAACTTTTACACAGCGCTATATGCCAATATATCTTACTTCTTGAAGTTTCTTCTTGGTTTTCAAGTATAAATCTTCAAACAAAAGTCAGATATTTTGAAAACTGGGTTATATTGACAGTATGAGAAGTTATTAGACAGTAGATTTAACTAAAATCTGTTGTGATTTAGGCGTACCAGGCAAATCGGAATATTGCCAACACTTTTTATAACAATTTGGTATAAATAATCAGATTCAGTGATTGAAGCAGCTTTTCCCAGAATTATTTCTTTTAATTTAACGGTTCTTAACAAGGACTGTGAATGTGGTCTCGATGAACACTATCAATGTGAATATGAAATGTTGTTTGTCTTCTGTGTATATAAAAATAAAACTGTGATATATATAATTTTATATGTTATAACTTTTTGTGAGTTAGAGAATAAACATTGATATTACTATGAAATATATATTACATATATGAATTATTTTAAATGCTACAACAGCCCAGAGTTTATGGTATTAATAGATGTAATAACATATCAGACTCCAATGATAATACGATAATGTCATATACTTAGTACTGTCATAAAATGTTAAACGTTGCACAAATTCACAAAAACAAAATGATCTACAAAATTAAAGATCTAATTTTCCATACACATACGCAAATTAATAACACATACGTATCAGTATTCTGTAAGTTCGAGAAGATCTGTAATGATGAGTTATTAATATTTAAGGAATATTTTATGAATATTTTACGAATATTTTACGCATACTTTACGAATACTTTACAAATATTTTAAGAATATTTTATGAATATTTTATGAATATTTAACAATTCTTATCAGTTGATCTGTTCTAAAAGGCAATTCGAAAATATAAAAAATATATAATTAACTTTATAGATAATTTTATGTACATACATATACTAGCTCAAATTTTTTCTTGTGTTCTTGTCTTTTTTTAACTTTTTAGGCAATATTTAACTTATTATATATAAGTTTATATATTTTATTCGAGTATATACTTTTACTCAAACTATTGCTTCCATTTTATAAAGAATTTAAGCGCTATTTGTCCATTCTATTCATTTATCTTTTTCTGAACAATTTATAGTTTAGTTTTAGTTATATTTAAGCTGAAAAAAAATTGACGCTAGAAAGGTTTTAGCAGTTTCAGTCGAAAAAAATAGCTGCCATTACTGATTATTAGTAACTTATTTAAGTATTTGTAGATTATTTAGAGGCACAGTGATTTTTTTAAATAAATATTATTTCCCCATACATTGCAAATAAAATTTCAAAATTCAAGCAAAAATATTTAAAGCATTTTCAATCTAAAAATATTGTATGGAGAGTGTTAAGTGATATATTAGTTAGCAGAAATAAAGTTATCTTCAATTTTAAAACTAATAATAATAAATATTTAACATTACAAATAAAAAGTACAATGAGAAAGTAAATTAAATAAACAAATTATTTTAAAATACTATTAACTTTTTTTCACATAAGTGGACTAAATATATATAGATAAACTCTTAATAAATTTAATTTACTTTCTAATTTACATATTGCATATTTCGTATCAAGTATTTTACATTATGTATAAGATTCTAATAGTTTTATATAACAAAGAATTATTTACATAAATATACAATATTCTTTATATGAGTTCATATATACGATATATGTGCTAATTTTGTCAGATTCCTGATTCCTTCAATTGTTTTAATTTTAAATTATCATCAAAATTTCATTAAATGTGTATCTACAAGTATATGTCTTTGTCAGTGTTTAATTAATTTCTAATTATTTATGTAATTAATTTATCACAAGTTTTAAAAAGATCTTTTTGTTTTGTTTTGTTTTGTTTTATAAATAATGCTATATATAATTATTTCAGTTTTAATTAGCAAATTCGTAAGCAATATGCTTCTTTGTAATCAGTTTATCAGCTTGAATATTTATATATATAATTTAAATACATATAACTAAATATCAGGTTTTTACCATATATGTATAATATTTTAATTGTAAAATTACTAAAAACATTTACGCAGCTTATATTTAATAATTTACAGAGAATAATAAATAAATTAATTATAATAGCAGCAGCACGCCATCAGCAACAGCAAGAGCACCCTGTAAATGCAGCATAATTTGCAGAAGCCACGCCTTGTTTATTTTCAATCAAGTTATTGCTCGAAACTGCTATTGTCCGACTGATGGCGTACCAGAATCTTGGGCTATAGAAACTCTCGCTTAGAGCGCCCACCACCGCCGCCACTGCCACTCCCACTTGAAGTACTACCAGCACCACCGCCTGCACCGCTAATACTGCTGCAACCACCTATATTATGAAAAACGTGTTTTATTACAATATTATCTATTATATATGTGACGGATGAGAAAGCTATTGCAGAGATTAGCTTAGATTTCAAGGAAGTATAAGGTAAGTATTAATAAATTTGTATTTGAACTAAAAGAAGTGATTAATATGCACCAAATAGAGAATATAATATATATAAAGATCCAAAAGATAATGAGTGGAGCAAAAAAAAAAAATAGATATAAAAAAACGGAGTTGGGAATAAGTAATTACTTTTATTTTTAGTATAATACTATAAGACCAGTAGAAGAAAAGATATTAAAATCAACATTAAACAAAAATTTTTTTTTTAATTGAATTTTTTGGCTGATCCTTGGACGAACTGATCCTTGATCCTAAGCGCGGTACTTGAATTTTAGGGAGATTATAAATGATTACTCATAAGTCATGCTTAACTTTAAATTAATTCAATTTAAGCAACATGTTTTTGTGAACTAAGCCTTGTTGTATTATATTTGATTGGATAAAATGTTTTCGGCGTTTCTTGTTAACTTGGATGACTACAACTGTATAATTTTTTTTTCATTTCTGGTTATATTAAAAATTAGTTAATTGATAAAAATATTGTAGACATCAGCGTTTGTCTTAAAAGTTACTTCAAATTAAAGATGATTAAAATTTGAAGAGAAAGTCTGTATATATTTTAAAATGCATCTGAGGGGGATGAAAGGACTAAAGTGTTTGTGATATAAGTACCATAATAAAATCAACTGTTTAAAAAAGGTTCTTTTACTTTCGTTCTGGAAATTTAGATATATAAGTGAATGAATGCTACTCGCTCTGGTCGGTCTGTTATCGAAAAAATTGATAAAATTATGGAAGTGACTCAAGGAGACTATCACTAAAACAACTGCAGATCAAATACAGCAGTGTTTTAAGTCACATACATAAGGCCGATCATGAAAAGATCGAAGATCGAAGTGTGAATCAACTGAGTGCAAAAGCTTCAGTGGATTCAGTTCTCATCAAGGAGTCGATATTGAAATGAAAGGAGATAAGACATGAATTATATATGAAAGTATTGTTTGTAGAAAAACATTTTTGGTTAAAAGCGAATAAACATCGATAAGTGCTAACAAGGTGAAAATCGCTGATAAAGACGTTGACATTAAAAATCTGATGAAATTGTAAGAGAATGTTCCAAGAGTGTTATCCAAAAGTATTATTCGATAGTGATCAAACGAAATCTTTTTCTTTTATTTATAAAAGGAACATTATTATTTATTGTTTTTTTTAAAAATTTATTATAAAAAAACTGAGAGCTCAGTTGATGAGATACAAGTTAAACTCAGCGCCTCTCCCTCATATAAAAACGTTTTCTTCTTCTGGAATGAGTAATTGAATTCCAAGATAAAAACATATATCAACTCATATTTATAGGCTTGTAAAAATGTACATAGTTTACTACTCTGAAGTAGGTTGGTTGCAGTATAAAATAAGTTATAGATTATTATTTGAGGAGGAGAAGCAGAAAACATACTATATTAGAGAGTATAAAACATTGTTATAGAAACACTCATGAGTTATATTTAAATTTAATAACAAAATATAATAAAATTAATAAGTTTTAATAAATTAAATAAAATTTATATATTTGGGTGTATTTATATTATTTTTCTTTCATTTCATTTTTAAAAACCAATGGAATTAAAAAATAAAATAAGTAATTTGTGAATATAAACTATAAACGTAACTAGAAGGAATCTAAAATTTTAGTTAACATAAAAGTAAAGATAATGAAGACAGTTATTTATGATAATTAACACAATTGATATTATATTATAAGTAACATATTTATATATAACATTATAATACATCACACAAACAAAAAATTAAATCTGATTTTATTTTTAGTAATTAGATTTTGTTAGTATATTAATAAAGTTAATAATTATTAAATATATAATTATTCAGTATGTTTATAATTTAATTAGTAATTGATAATTATGATTATTATAATTTTTAATTATTAATTTTATTATTTAATTATTATTTAATTATTAATTATTAATTTTTTAATTATTAATAATTTTTAAATTTTATATTTTATTATATTATATATATTTTTGTATAAACATCACACAAATAAAAAATTAATTTAGATTTTATTTTTAGTAATTAGACTTTATTAATATATTAATAAAGCTGATAATTACTTAATATCTAATTATTTATTAATATGTTAATAAATTAATGATCACTAATTTATGTATTTTATTATGTTTTATAAATTTTTAATATACATTACACAAACAAAAAATTATTTCTGATTTTATTTTTATTTTAATATATTAATAATTAAATAATTTAAATATATTAATAATAAATATTATTATTATATTTTTAATATATATAATAATATTATAATATATAATATTATATAATATTATTATATATATTATATAATATATATAATATATAATATTTATAATATAATAAATATTATATTAATAATTAAATAAATAATTTAATTTAAATTTAATAATAGTTAAATAATTTTATTAATTATAAATACTAATTTATAATTATTAATTTATTAATATAATAACATTAAATTATTAAATGAAGAATTATTTATTAATATATTAATAATTATTAAATAATTTTAATAATTATAAATATTAGTTAATAATTATTTATTTATTAATATAATAATTCATTATTAATTATATTATAATCACTTACTTGTTGCAGTTGTTGTGGCTACTGGTGATGCACTGCTAATTGTTGCTGCTGTTGTTGTTGTTTCTGGATCGAGCAATCTTTGTTGTTCAACACTTTGTGCAATATGCGAAGTTGTTGCAGCAATACCAGCGGTTGCGGAACTTTGCTGTGCATGTGTCTGTTTGGGAGGCGCCGGTGCTTTCCTGCTCTTCGAACGTCGTTTCTTGAGCATCAGTGGCCCCAGGCCGTTGCCTCCCGAACCGGACACCATCTGTGCGGGATTTAGCAAATTCAGCGATTGTGTGGGCGTGGCACTGCTATTATTATTGCCAGTGTTTGCTGAAGTTGTGGACGTCGAAGCTGTATTAATTCCACCGCTAGACATGGTTGGTGTGGGCGGTACCGTTGCAATTGTTATCACAGTATCTGTAGTTGTACTCGCACTACCACCATGCTGTCCACCGTGACCACCTCCACCGCCTTGTCCACCTGGTCCTCCTTGTCCAGTATCGCCACCCATTTCATCACCAGGTGTTGTTTGACCTGATGAATCCTGTTGCAAACGTTTAATCAGTTCATTTAATAGGTCTTCTATACGACCGATACGTTGTTGCATACGTTGCATTTCGAGTCGTACATCAACTTTTAAATCGAGCACTGTCGCTATAAGGTCACGTTGAGCCAGTGTGGGAGGTTGTTCACGCAGTCCAGTGTCGTAGGTATCGGAGGTAGTGGCACGTGATGAAGCCATTTCGATTTGACGTTCACGCTCTAATGCAAGATTTCGTTCCTTGATTGAATGTGCAACCGAACCAACTGCACCGCTACTGCCTTCGATAACTAGACGACTTTCCCGACTAGGTGGCGAAGAATCAACCTCACCGCCTTCATCGATGGTATCTTGACGTGCAAGCGTGGCTTGACTTGCTTGTAACTTAGGTGCTTTGGGAAAAACCTAAATTCATATTGTTCAAAATTTAAGTGGATAGGAAAGAAAGAGAAAGTGAAACATAGTGAAAAAATATAAAACGGGGAATTGGATAGGCAAAATGTAAAGTGATTTTGGGTTTTAAAGTTGTGAAGAAAATATAATTGTTGCGGCATTCCAAGAGTGCATGTTGCCAATAGTGATTTTGTTTCCAATTTGGTTTTTATTCGAATTTTATTTTAATTGATGCAGCCAAATCCATAGAAATATATTTATTGAACAGTACGTTAGCATTTAATATAGGAAAGGTAAAATAATTTTATTTAGTTTCAGATTTATAATATTTTCAAGTGTTTAAAAAAGGAATTGCATTTGAAATTAACAAAATTCAAAGAATATTCAAAGAAATTATAATAAAAAATCAATAAACAAAATTTAAAAACTGATATAAAAAGTATTTATTGATAAATAGGATTCCTTAAAATTCTAGCAATAAAAGATTTTAATAATTAACACACGAAATACAAAGATATAACTCTATAATTAAATGTATTCTCGGACTATATATCTAGCATGAAGAAACATTGAGTATTAAGACCTTCTGAGGATAGATATGTTTTGTTTTGATGAACTTATAGAGGCACAAAAATATATGTCTAGCTATGGGATTGATTTTTACTAGAAACTTTTATATTCCATAGGCCTAGACAGCTCTCGACAATAACCGTTACAACCACCTATCTAATATTAACTGGAATGGTTTCACTAAAAATAATTTTAAATGCTACTGTATTTTTTATTATTATTATTTAAATTTATCTTGCTTTTATTAAGGATCCTGATTTAGTTAGAAAGTATATTGAGATTTTTTAAATACTCAAGGATGTCATTATTTTTAAGCTTTTATATTTACTAGAAGTTATATGAGTAATCTATACATATATCTTGGTATTCGAATAATACAATCACTACAAATAGCTGAATGTTTTTTCAATTTGGCGTAAAATCTGCAACATTTAAAAATATTGCAAGTATTTAAATTGACGACAAATGATTTAGTTTTCTACAAATTGTAGGTCTAAATTAGCAAAACTGAGACTTAAGTTCAGTACTCAGCTGGGTCAAAGCAGAAATTTTTAAATTAATTTAATTTAATAATTAAATAAATTAATTGAACTTATTATGTGACTTTATTTTGATACCACTATAACAGATATATTAGGTCAATATAGGATTTTAACCATGTTACTTATGGAACCTTTTTGATGTTTTTATTAAGAGCAGAATGTTTTGCATCTTAGTACTGGACACTTCTGAGAGAGCTTTAAGGAAATGTTTGCCTAATAAATTTGCCCTTTATATAGCTAAAGCGAGACAGCTATAGAAGAAGTGTTCAACTGTTCTTTTTCTTCTTCTCTTTATAACTTTTGCATTTCACATTGCAGGGGCTCCCAGCCTAAGAGCATGTACTGCAAGTAACCCGTGATAGGTTACACAAGCTACGAGCTTAAAGATGTTTTTTTATTAGGTTAAGTAAGGTTCCAAACATTATTGCTAACAAGTAACTATCTCATTAGCCTATCCTCATTTGCTTAATACCTGTTCGTCTCTTGAACAGAAATACGAAATATTTTTTTAATGTCAGGGGATTACTAAATAACACAAAATATACATTTGTTAAACACATAAGTATGTTAAAACTAAACAATATAAACAAACACTTTAATTTTTTTAATTTGGGTTAATAAATAATTGAAATTGTTTAGTTTATTTTAAAATAATTACAAAAAATATGAACAAAAAAAGAACACAATCTATTTTTACCACATAAAACAATTAAAATAAATTGACACGATTTTATTTAACATTACCAATATTAATTAAATAAGATAATTAACTTATTTTAAAAAAAACAATAAAATTAAGTGGAAATAAAATTATAAGTAATTGTGCTAATTACTTTATTGCCTTGTCCACCATTACTACTCGAAGTACTGCTCTGCCTCGCTTGGGCAGTGCTCTCCCGCAGACTTTCGCGGGCGCTCAAACTTCTCGAAACTGCTACCTTCGCGCTAGTATCGCTAGCTGAATCGACACTTGAACTACCCAAAAGTCGTCCCCATTTACTAGCACGGGTACTACGTGCAGATGGTGGACCCGATGAGGGCGAGGGTGATGGCGTTGGTGAAGGTACGGCAGCGGTTGAAAGGATGCGTGAGTCCTCGGTTAATGTTAATTTGGCAGGTAACTTCTTTAAATGTTGTCAAATGCGATATTATAGGATTTTTTTTTTATCAAAATAATAAAAGGATAAAGCATTTGAAAATTATAAAAAAACATGAGAAGAGGATGGTATGGTTTTAGGAATTTAAAATGAGAGAAGGAAATTTTTTTGTTAGTATAATTTTGTGTGTTTTGATTTAATTTAATTAATATAAAATTTTTATATATAGATTTCGATTAATTAAAATTTTAAGTTAATTAAAATAAATAGCATTTTTAATGATTTACATAGACAATACAAGCCAGGAAAATGATATTTTACAAAAGAAAAAGCATGAAGCAGGTGTATAGTAATAGAGAAAGAGAAGAAAGTAGGAGAAGAGAGACAAAAGACAACGAGCATAAGTACAATTCATTTTTAATATCACATATATATAATATAGGTATAATACATACATTTTTAAAGGTAAAACATTTATCAATTTATTAATATTATCCTAGAAACAACAACAACAATAACACAAATGCATTAAGAAATTCTTGTATGTTTTGAAAAATAATTAAATTGAGGACTTTTAGGTAATCACATTTAAAGGGTAGAAGTATGTAGAATACTCAACCCTATCCACACAATTAAAAGCGATCAAAAACGCTTTCTAACTAATTTGGAAGGGTCCGACCTTTAAGTTAGAAAACGTTTTTGCTTTCTATTAATTATGTGGAGAATTTTGGAAATTTCATATAGAGTCTGACGTATTGATGAATACGAGCAATTGACTGATGGTAGGGCGATGAAGATGAGTAAGTTAAAGAATCGCTTACCCATATAATGGGACTTTCATCAATATACACTTGGACGTTGTCATAATAATTGAAATCAACCACTTTCTCACTGATAAAATCAGCTATTGAAGAACATTATATATTATTTTGAGTAAAAACATTTTTAATTCAAAATTCTAACATATAAGAATTGTTTCAAAAGTTTCTATGTTATTTTTTTATCTATGTTTTTCTTCTATGTTTACTCTATGTTATTTAATTTTTTATGCTTTAAACATTACCAATTATTTTGGCATTAAAAACAATTAACATACAAGAATTTCTGTTATAATATTTTAAAATTTAAAAATTATTTTATTTTTATTAAATAATATTTATAACAATTTTAAGCAACATCAAACCTTTTCTTATATTTTGCGCTATTTTAAAACACCGAACTGTTTATTTAATAAATACACAATAATAATATTTACTTTTAACACACATGAAAAAGCATTTTTTTAACAAAAATGCAGATATATAATAAGTAAAAAAAATCACACAACAACCATCAATAATAAAACATAATTAAGAGATACACACATAAACATAGACAAAGGAACTCACCTTCGTTCGATCGACATCACCGTCACCTTTTTCGACATCGCTCTGACCGGAGACAATTTCTTTAGAACCAGTTTGCACTTGAGGCGTACGACGAAATTTTGAAAATATTTTACGTACTAAATGATCTTGGTTCTGAGGCAATTGTGGCTCATTCTTACGCCTTTCGGCCAATTCTTTTTCGCGCTTCACATCGGCCACCTTGCGAAAAATCAGTCGATGTCTTAAATTATATGTAAGCACCAGATTGCGTGCAAAACTATTCGCAAATGCAGAATAAAAATCGAGGACTTCGAGCAATTTATCACGTTTGATGGCATGCAAATCACAGTAGGTTAGGGCGCGAACATTGGCCGCACTTTGGCCGACCGCCGAATCCTTCCAGAATTGGTCACCGAAGACGTCACCCTTGCCTAACGATATAAGAAATTCATGGAAATTGTATATATAGTTAATTAATAATAATATTATTAATTATTCAATATGATGATATATATGTAGAATAATAAAAACTTACCCAATATAGCCACAACTTCATCATCTTGTATTACTTCCAAACTGCCAGTGACAATGAAACATAAACTATCTATACTCTCACCGGTATGATAGAGCAGATCTCCAGGCGCCGAATGTGACATCATGAAATGCATTGCCAGTGCACGGAGACAACCATCCGATGCAAGACGAAATGCTGGATGCTCGTTAAATACTTTGCGATTTAGATGAACACATATATCAGCCTTCATATCTTTCGGACAATAGTTTAGTACCTGTGAGAGATGCATTTTTTGTTGCAAAAACAAAACAAAACCAAAAAGAAAGAGAAAGCAAAAGTGAAAACGAAAAAATTTACGCCATGAGAAAGCAGTTTCGTTTTTTCTTTTCAAACGATCATTTTTTATTACTAAGCACATAGAATTGTTTAAATGTAACGATTACATGTAACAGCAATGTTAATAACAGTATTCTGTAATGTTAGTTAGTTCGGTCTCATGTGCTTAGTACTTTGTGTAGCCTAAGTTTATGTGAACCTATCGAAAAATGTATTGTGTGTTTTTTTGTTAACATATAAAGAATACTTTTGGAAATTTATTTTAAATGTTTAATAAATTTCAAAAATTATTATAAATAAATTTATTACAGTTTTTTATTCAAAAATCAGTACGATGTATTAATTTTCATTCCATTAACCTTTTTATTCATATAACATTCAACTCTTTTGAAAGATTTGGATATTTTGATTATTTGAGATTTAATCGATATTTCAATATTTAGCATAAGTATTTCATAAATCGGACCATTAAGAAAATACAGGAATTCTCGTCATAACACGTTTTCATTTTACATAATTTTAATCCTCCGTATAACACGGGCATTCCCCCACATAACGCGGGGATTTGTACAGTTCATAATTAGCTTCATGTACTTTTGTACGTATGTATACGGGAATACCCTTATAACGCGTTTTCCTACAACGCGAAACCAAGCTACCGCGTTATAACGGGTATTACTGTATATTATTATGGACCCTGTTATGTCGAATGTCTTGGGCGCGACATGAGTAAATTTGCTTTTGAGGGAAAAAACAAAATGTCGGCTCAAATTCCGGTATGAGAGCCGGAGTATTTGTGCATCGGCACTAAAGCAAAGCAGAGTTGTTCAGTAATAAACTTCAGAATTTGCGTTTTGTAGATGCAAATTACTCCTATTTCAGTAAGTTTTGAAGAAAAAATGCCAGTAAACAATGCAGCTTATTTTATAAACCGCTGATAATATAATTATCACACTTTCTGATTTTAAGGATAGGCGCGTATAATTTTGTAAGTATCATTATTATTATTATAATTATTATAAGGTAATATAATAATAAATTAACATTGTTAGAACCTCTATGAAGTTTTTCTTCCTGGTTATTTTTGGTGGCAAATTGAAAGTGAGCATATCTACATTTCCTTTTAAATTTATGCACAAACAAAAAGTACCAAAAAGGAGTAAAAATACGAAATTGGCAATACTGATGTGACAGTTTTGCCGTGCCTGAGACGCTCTACATAATAATTGCCCTATGGTGAAATAATATATAAACTGAGATTATCTGACCTCAATTTTTCTTGTATTTGTAAAATATTCAAGAACTTCCATTTTATGTTAATAGCTGTAGTCTCTCAGGTATCATATAGGTATTGATCCAAATCTGTGAGTGTTCTTATAAACTCCTATAATCATTAATATGCATTTTTCCTTCATATCAGTTTTTAATAACTTTTACCTGATTAATAATAATAATAGTGGAATTAATTTGTAAAATAATTTTTATACTGATCATGATTTTTGTTCTTAGCACTACATAGGTGATATTCCCTATGTAATTAATAGTTTTGTAAGCTATATAACAAAGACTTTTTTTTTGTTTAATTATATTAAATATTTCATTTAATTAGATTATTTAAAACCTGTTTAATTATAACTTCTTCAATATATATTAAATATTTATATTAATATATTTATTTACTTTGCCAACTTTGGCACATCAAAACAAAAATCCAAAAATATTCCAAAGACCACACTTTTGTGTACAATTTTGTGTAAATAAATTGTGTTTACTAAATGCGGTTAGTGTCTGCTTCATTTGTGTAAAGTTCGTGTTGTGGTTTTGTGTTTTCGGTTCAGTTCATGTTTTGTGTCTTCAGTGTTGATGTGTTTGTTTGACTACTCTGATCGGATTTAGAGATTTGTTTTATGAAAGCATTGAATGACTTTTTGGTTATTTTTGTATTTTTACTAGTCTTCCACTTCATTTTTTTGAGGCACAAACTACAGTCAGCGAAAATGGTATAAAGACAGTTTACAAACATTTTCTCAAAACTGTTATTTCAATATTTTTAAGTCAAACTTTTAATGATTTTCATTAAGTTAGCTTTTTTTTCTTGACTTAAAATTTCATCTAAAGGCATGAATTTGACGGACGCTTTTCGTTTTGACACGGATTTTAATGCGCCTAAAACTTGAGCTTACCTTGACGCGTTTGAAGATAAAATAAAATTAATTTTTTAAACTTTCATTAATACTAAAATTTTTAATCAATTTATATTTCTAAAGAAAAAGCGTTAAATACAAGCAAAATTTTTTACTAGCAAAGTTGCAAAGATGCCTTTAGAAAAATTGATTAATTAAAAATGATGCAAATAGCAGAGAAGCATAAATAGCAAAAATATCTACTCAAAATTTGTAGAAAATTTATAAATTATCAAATAATTATTTAAATCAGTACTAATTATAAACTTAAATGGTTAAAAATTCATAAAATTATAATCTTCAAAAATTCATAAAATTATTATTAATTTGAAATAAATTTTTTAATTCAAATTTGTAAATGATCAAAAAAAGTATTTAAATAAAATCTGACTGTAAACTTAAATGATCAAAAGTTCATAAAATAATAATGGTTGAGAGTTCTTGTCGAGAGTGACGCCTCTTTATGACAAAAAGAAACTATTTAAAAGTTAAACGTATTCGAATAGCAAAGAAAAGTCAAAGACAAAAATTTTAGTTAATTTATTGAAGACACTGGTCCTAAACCAATGATGATGAGTACTTGGCAATACTCGAAAGAGCGTTGTATGGTCAGCCAAATTTCAATAAATTAATTAAAATGTTTGTTGTTGTCTTTTCTTTGCTATTCGAATCCGAATTATTATTATTTATTTTAAATAAATTTTTTAAATCAAATTGATAAGTGTTCAAAAAACTAATTAAATAAGTTACGATTAAAAGCATAAAAAGTGAAAAATTTGAGTAATAGTAATACTTAAAAGTTCATTAAATAATAATGGTTAAAAATTCAAAATTATTATTATTTATTTGAAATAAATTTTTTAATTTAAATTAATAAATGTTGCAAACATTATTTATATAAGTTCTGATTGTATACTTAAATGGTTAAAAGTTCATAAAATAGTAATGGTTGAAAGTTCAAAATTATTATTATTAACTTATTATTATTTATTATTAATAACTTTTTCTTTTATTAAAATTGATCAAAAAGTTGAAGTTTTGATTATAAATCAAAATTTAAATGGTCTTAATGGTTAAAAATTTGAATAATAATAATGGTAAAATATTCATATAATTGTTATTTATTTTGAATAAAAATACAAAAAAAAAAATAAAAATTAATTAAAATTTTATTTATCACAAAATTTATTAAATAAGTTTTGATTCTCAATTAAATAAATAATAGTGAAAAGAATAACCAAATAATTTTTCATTTTGTTGTAAAATGAATAAATTATTTTAATAACTTATAAATTGCTAATAAGAAAATATTTATTTGAAAAGTTAATATAGCGTTTACACTGACCTCAAATGACTGATTTGGAACAAAAATCACAAGTAAGAACCAAATGACTAATTTCTGCAAACAAAATTCATATGCGCAAATGAGATTCACACTCGCGATGGATCTCATTTTGTATAAATGAGTTCCAATGACTTTCAAATGAGTTTCCTAAATAATAGTTTTTCATGGCATTTTGACAGTTTCAGAAAGCTATTTTTGACATATTTACAAAGGTGAACATATATTTGGTGGTTACATTTCCTTGAAAACGACGCACCTTTTTTGGAACTTATATTTCCCAAAAAAATCGAAGCTAAAAATAACTTTTCAGTTTATATTGTATGGTTTAAAGATATATTTTACCTCCATTGTTTTGGCATAGGACAAAAACAAATCAACAGCCACGTTGAAAAATCAGCTGTTTGAAATGAGAAATGAAATGAGTAACAATGAATGTAAACACCTTCAAATGACTGATTTAAAATGAGTCATTTGCGGCCAGTGTAAACGCTATATAAGACAAAATATTTGAAAATATTTAAAATATGAAAAATAGTGAAATGTGTGATTATCAAAAACATTAATATAAAAACATTTAAAAGTTATAATAAATTTTTTAAGGATTTTATAGTTATACAATTTGACATTAATAAATTTATTAAATTCATTTTAATTAAAACTTTTTTCGAATAAGTTAGTATATTAAAGTTAAAATATTTATAAAATTTATTTGAGAAAAATTATTACTGAAAAGTGTGATTTACATATAAAAAACATATTTTAGATAATTTACACTATAGAGTTAGTATTGTAAGATACTTAAAAGTATCGGTACTTACTCATATGATTACTTTTATAAGTTCTTTGGACTTGTACTTGTGTAAGTACTTTGGTAGTATATCTACTTATACAATGTATACCTTTAAAAAGTACTTTGTACTCACATGAGTAATTCATTGGTATTGAATCTTACTTATATGAGTACATTTAAAAGGAATTTTATACTTGTACTGACATGACTACTTCTGAAGTATCCGTACTCATTCATATAAGTACTTTATAAAAATACTTGTACATGAATGAGTACTTCAAAAATATAGGTGCTTACGTATATGAGTACTTTTAAGAGCAACTTTATATGCAGGTTAGAAACTATTAATTGATATTATTTATAAATGCAAAATTAGTTATTCTTAAAAAATGCATTAGTTTAAATCAACAAATAGCCGAAACGTTTAAGTTTACTAATCACAAGATAATATAATTTATGAAATATATTCTATATAGTTGCCATATCCATAGTGTTAAATGTCAACACATGGTTGGTTGGAGTGTCAGGTTATTGGATAACTTTCATATACCTCAAATGAACGATTCTTCGCCGTTTTGCTACCACATTCCTCGCAAGAACCCCTAGTATACAAGAGTAGAGACTAAATCCATCTTGCCGAATTTAGATAATTTGTTAGGTCTCTCGTCTTCACCGATTAACAGTCTGATAGACTGTTAACACATAGTATGGTATTGTATTGGTAAGGAAATAAGTCATTTTTTTTATACCAATTTAGAATCGAAATAAAGTGTCAACTAAAGTATAATTTGTATCAAAAGAAAAGTATTGAATACGTACTTAAAGTTCCCTATATTATGCTATCCCTGCGAGAGCTCTTAAACTATGATAATCCTTATCTTAGCGATAACAAATTGCTTGATAATGCGCGTTCTATTACAGAGTTTCTCCAACATATGTGCTCAATGGACTTGATTTTGTAATTTTTAATATTTGTAATTCTTATTTGATAATATACAATATAAAAGTCAATATACTATATAATATGATATAAAATGTTTAGACTATTTTTTGTGAAATATATTTGCCAGGAAGGATAAAAAGATTGTTGTCTATGTTGAAAGAAATAGGTTTTTATATACTGAGTGTTTCAGTATATAACATTTCGTTTATACTAAAGTAGACTATACTAAAGGTAGTGCTTTAAATAGCTGAATACTGCAATAGTGTCAATAGGTTACAATGCACTAATGACAGCCAGTGATTATGCCCTAGATTATAAGCTCGTAAAGCACTTGAATAAAGGTTAAATTGATTTTAAGATTGAGATTTAGAATATAAATTATACTTTTATTTGATCAAGAACTTATTATTGTCATACTTTCAATAAATCCATAACATATTATATGCAAAATAGTTTTTATCAACCATGTTTATATTATATCAATTGTGTACTCGTTTTTAAAATATGTTCTTTTTACTTTTTTACCTTTTTTAGAACTAAATCTAAAACAGTTCCTATATTTTTTTCTATATTTGAGTATATAAACTGCTTTATAGAAGTTATTTTGAAAACATTAAAATTGAAACTCTTGTGTTATATATAGCAACAGTGCTGCTAACCAATCACAGCTAACTCATTTTAGTACAGAAGGAGACAACTATATCTAGTCAGCATAGTTTAGTACAGTACTGTTACTACTAAAATCAAACTGTCAAAGCTATACTTGCACCATATTGGAGTTGCATTCGTCATAGAAGGACACGACAGAACACGACTGCAGTTAAGGAAAATGCGTTCTATTAAAATTTCAATTGAGAAACCTCCTCGACACAAACGTATAAAATTAATATACAATTTTCAAACGGATTATCATCGGTAAGTTGAAGTATTAAATAAATATAGTTACATATAAATAACAAAACATTTTAGTAAAATAACTTTGGCAAGAAATTTGAAAAGAAATGTGAAGCGCTTTGTACTTAAAGAATTACAAGATAGTGATCCGGATAGTTCAGATTGTTCGAGTTCATCAAGAGATTTGGAACTGAGCAAGTATTCGATAGATTCAGAAAATTTATCAGATACGATGAGTTCTCAAAATTCTGATTCTAACGTTGATACGCAAGAAACCGATAATCGGTTGAGTTCGGTTCAAGTCGGTTCAAATTCCGAAGCTTTTTTTAAAACAGAGTCCAATAATTTGGATGGTATAACTAATTTAAAAATAAATGATAATTTAACTAATTGTGAAGAGACTGGTAGTACTAAAAAGCCAGTCACTTATTTCGATGAATCTTTAAAGTCAATAAAATTACATAAACCAGAGGGTATAGCTGATTCGAAACAAGTCAATGATTTGAATAATTCAGTTGTAAGTGATAATTCAGAACAAAGCGTATATATAGCAGATTCAAAAGATGCATTTGAGTTGGAAAAAAATTGTAATTCAGGTATTTGTAGTGATGTCGATAATTTTTAAAAATTTGCTTGTATATTAGATCTAAAATATTCAGATGATTCAGAGTGGTCTTTTTTTACTTTAGAGTCATGTCAATTAGATGGTCTAGTTGCTTCTGGAGAGACAGGTAATGCAAACAATTCAGTTGAATTAGATAATCAGAAAGAAACTAATAATTCGGAGAAATCACACAACTTAGGTAAGTTAAATAGCAAATGGAATATAAAAGGCTTTAGTTTAGTGGATATATATTTGTTAGAAAAAGAAGATGACAATAATGATATATCAGTAGAAAGAACACAAAATGAATATTTGGCTTCTCAGCAGAAAGCGCTAAGACATCTCAAAATGGCCATACAACACATCGTACACTTGAAAGATTTGTTATCAGTAGCGTTAGAAAAAAGATATTTATCATTTGATGGTATAATGGACGCAATGGACGATGAAATAGTGACCACAAAAACTAAAGAAGAATTTGATGGTTTTGAACGTATACAACAAAACTTTCCCAGATTATCGAAAGTTTTCAAAACTGAAGCATCTAAGTTGAAAGGTCAGCGTACTCCTATAAACTATTATCAAAACTTACAGCGCTTAGTCAATAACTGGGGTGGATTTCACGAAGGAAAAAGAATATTTGGTAGATTAAAATCTTTGAGCGAAAATTCCGATTATGTAAATATTTTTGAAGTTGTAAAATCGGTCACACCAATTAATGATGACAAACCAACTACCAGTAAGAATGCGGTTAACAATGTAGAAACTAATTTAAAAGTTATATTACCACCTGAATTGATGGGCGTGGCATATCTGCATATACAAATAACACATGAATATGTGGACTGCTTTAGAACTGCATTAAATAATGTAGTACCTCAAGAGGACAACGTAGAGGTTAGTATATATTTTCTTAATAAATTCAACGATAAATCAATAATGCATTTATCGTATCTATAGGGCGAAGAATGGGAAAAAACTCTACAACAGGCACAAAACGTGCTTACCTCTCGCGAACTCTTCGATTATTTGGCATCTGAAACAGTAACTCTTACCGCAGTTACACCACATTTGGTAATGGACAATATAATTTTACTGACTATACATCCTGGCGTTCAGTTAATCATAACACTTTGTGAAGCACACAACTATGATATGAAGGAATGCTGCCTATCGAGTTATTACGATTGCATACTTAAGAGTTCATTGCAACAACTTATATTAAAAGAAATTTTGAAAAATGAACGTGTCGTAATGCCTCATCCTGCAAGTGCTCCATTTAGTGCTAATGAACAGGAATTTCTGGCTGGTCCTAGTGCCTTCAGAGGTGAATTCGTGCAGAAAAAGCAAGAGAAATCTTTTTTGGAAAAATTTATTATGTACGCGAAAAATATTTACTTGGTTCAACGTATAAAATCTTTATTCGATGAGTGGAGTAGAGAAACCACAGATACACAAATGATATTGCACTTGATGCCTTTCAGTGATGTTACTAAAGTTTGCTTCAAGCTTCAACTCATAATACAAGGGTAAGTAATGGAAGGTAGATAGGGGTAAAAAAAAACTACAAAATTCGATTTCAGTTACGAAGGTCTTGTGAACAGTGCAGTTTCAATAGAAATTATGGAAGGTACTATCAAATGTATTTACATAAGCGGCGAAGTATATCGCAATTTGAAAGATCCCATCGAGTTACGTGATGTTTTGAGAAATTTAATAAGTATTCATAAAATTTTGTGTGTGCAACGTTTGTCGGAATTTATGGGTTGGATTGTACTTTCTTGTCATAAGAATTTGCATGACAGTCAGCTAGGTATATTCAGTAGCTGTATGATTTCTTTACCAACTGAAAGCATCCGTATTAGTGTCACTATATCTCACGAGCCTGATGTGGATCCTCGTGTGCTTGTATCACGCAGTCTGAGAAACAATCTACAAGTACAAGTACAAGAATTGAGAGAGGTAACGTTAATGAGAAGACATATAGAAGATATATAGAGAATTAGTTTTAAGTAACAGATTCTCGTTTTTCTACAGGTACAACTTGATAGAATGATTGGTAAAAATTTTCTCGAAAAATTCGACATATTATTGGGTTTGTACAGTAAAGCAATGAAGCACTGAAATATTTGAAATAAAATCTTGTAATCTTTTAGATACTTAATATAATATTCTTTCAATATAATATAAAATATAAATACTTCAAATAAAATAATAAAATACATAATATGTAAAAGTATTTTAATGATGACAATGAGAACATAGTTGTGAAGCACTTGTCAAGAAAATGTTTGCTAAGAGCAAATGTTTTCTATTTTATAACAAAAAAAAATTTCTTCAAAATTTTCGATATATTATTGGGTTGATATTAAATAAAAATAAAATTTACTATAAAAAGTTTAAAATATTATTTTAAAATTCTGAATGCTTTTATTCTGGCTAAGGTAGTATTTCTCGTTTCAGTATTACAGAGATATTTAGGACGGTATCAAACTTAAAGCAAGATCGTTGGAATGGATCATACTGTACACGCTCTTGAAATTCATTGCAACACTTTTAACTTCCTCTCTGATTTCAAGCAAGAGAGGTTGCAGTAAATGCGTTTACAAGTCACAATTTTTTAATAACTTTGCCAGAGTAACGAGATTACCCTGAAACATTTGATTTAATTTGATTTGATTTAAGATATGATATTTGAAAAATATAAATGTCTACTAACACTATTACAAAAGGCCTCTGGCAACTCTAGAAGAACTGAAAATTTTGTTAAGCTTATATATACGAAACACGAAATAAAATTTAAAGTTGAAGTTTCAAGAATGAACAATAATTCTCTCCAATTATGGATAAAAATATTTTATCTTTTATATGATTGTGAATACAATTCATATTTTCGGACTTTATCAATAATTAAGTATAATTTTTTAATTTCAGTAAATTAAAAAGAATTGAGTTTTATTTGTTAAATATTTATTGACAGTTAACTGCAAATTTTGTACGTACTTTCAAAACTCGTTCACAATACACGAGTTTTTAGTCTTGGCAACCATTCGATTTAAACTGCTTATTAATTAAACGATTTTAAAAAGGTTGGACTAAATAAGCCAACAATGTTGTTGTTTCATATGTTAGTTTTGAAATAAGCGATTGTTCTTTTGTGGTATGCCTACAAAAGAAAAGGCCTGATAATGTTAGATTGCTTTAAAAATGTTCGATTGGGCAACATAGTTTGACAGATCGAGAGTAAGTCTAGATTGAATTAGTAAAGCACTTGATGCGGAATTTATAGTGTAAACATTTTCAATTAATTTAATTTATATTAATTTCAACACAAATTATTATTGAAATTTATAATCAATATATAAAAATACATAATTTATTATATAAAATACTTTATTTTAGTATTTGCATATTTATAAAATAGTTATAAATATTTTAAAATAAAAAGTAATATTCACTCAAATGTATTGTACGTTAAAAAAATTAATTAAATTTGAATTAAAATTCATTTTTCATTTTAAATGTTTTTTTCTTTAATTGAAAATAAATAATTCAACTACAACAGAGTAGACTAACAAAAAAAAAATAAAAAGAATTCATTAAGCTTCTAAAGCAGCTAAAGGTTGAAAAAAAAAATACAATAAAAAAGCTTCTCGCACTAAAAGCCGTTTTCTATTTTTCACGCTGTTTTAATAGCCAAAAAATCTAAAAATCTAAAAATCTATGAAATCGTGTAGCCAAATCTGTGTTTTGTTACTTGTTCGAATGCTCAAAGGAAAAAGTGTGTAGAATTTTGAAATGCTGGTGTGATTTTCAAGCTACGCTAAAGTACCAACTGTACAAGCCTTAATTTGCTACCATTTTTCAGTACTTTCAGTACTTTTTGCGGTTTCAAGGTTTAGCCTAGAATGCAATTTTTTACTTGTGAATGTTGAAAATGTGTTTTTCTTTCGAAAGCCCTTTCGAATAGAAATGTGTTTTATTTTTTAAGCTACGCTGTGTAAAATGTTTTTCAATTCTATTTTAATTTGCTATGCAATCAGAAACATATTTCATACCTTTTCGGTGTCCAAGCCTTTGGTCATGGCCCAGGTGGAGACCACATAATCCATTACTCGTTCACTTAACGCCTTTGGCACCTCATGCAATTTCATGAACTCACGCACATTATTCAGCATATCGTGATATTTCGCCGTCGCTGAGGTCATTTGCTGGATGATTGTAGTCACGTGACCGAATATCGTGGCGTACAGGAGTGCTGTATATATATAATATATAATATTTGCGATATTGTAAGTATTTAGCAATTTGTAGATTATATAACAAACAAAAACAGCTTTCTATTTTTTTTTTGTTTTTGATTTTGTAATTTACATTTAGTTTAGCATAGTTTTCGGCGTGTGCCATATGTAAACACTGCTCGAAAATTTACATGTAATTTGCACTAATTAACGTATTCGTATATAAGCCAACGCTAGCTAGAACAGTAATAAATGCCAGGAATTGTTGTAAAATGCCGTGATTATTGTTTGTGTTGTCCTGTTTGGTGTGAAAGCAAAATATGTTGTTATAAGTGCCTTAAACCCAAAACTAAACCATTTGCGGTTTGTTTTTATAATTTAAAATATTTATCACACTTACAATAGCACATTTCACTAGTTATGAGAGCAATGGAATGTTCAGTTTTTTGTATATGGTTCCACATAATATATAGGCAACATAGAGGGAATGCAAGCTACAAGTGCGGATATGATGAAATATATTTAAGAATTAATTTATTTATTGGAAAAAAATATTAATTAGAAGCTAATGTATTAGGTGTAATAAAAAGAAAAGCATTATTTTCCCAATACATGGCTTTAGTTGTTTGTATACCGTGTTGTATAAGTCCGATTGGGTTACGCCAGATGGCATTAGAAAGTTAAGATTTCATACTTAAAAAACTTTAGATAGTTTTGTAATTGATTGATTCAGTTTGATTCAGTCAAAGATAGACACTAGCAAAAAGAAAATACGTCATGTATTACAGTTTTTCTTTGATAAACGCAAGCTAGGAGGCTGAAAATGTGAATAGTGTATTAGTAGAATAGTCCTGATACTGTAACAGCCAATTATGCGAAATATTGGTTTTATCGATTCCGTTCCCGTAATTTCAATATCAAAGATTCATCACGCACTGGAAAGACATAGTATCCACCTCATAGTTTAGACATAGTACCAAGTGATAACCATCTGTTTTTCAGAAACCTTGGTTGGGATGTGGTTATGCATTCACCTTATAGAACAGATCTGGTACATGTTGAATTATTGTAACTGTGGCAAATAAGCCTTTAATTTTATGCAAAAATGATGAATTTTTTTTGCTACACCTATTACTATTGTATTTTAGGCAATCCTAGAAGAAATTTATAAAGAACTTGTTTTCGTGAAATTAAAAGCACAAACTGTTTTATAAGTAGAGTTATATTAAAATTGCAAATCTAGCCCTTAAAAAGCGGATTCTTTTGTAATAAGATCTATTATATACATTAAGACTGAAAAGTTTTCGGAAATTCTCATTTAAAATTCGCGCGCTGTATATTTTTCGATATTTTAAGTTTATGTAGTTTGGCAGCACTGTCCTTAATTACTATGCCAAAAATGAGCTCGATCTGTCAGACAGTTCGTTTACGGCAGCTGTTGAAACCAGTTCACCTCAGTAGTGCGTTGCGAAATGTCTTCGACGGTCGTACGACCGTCCTGGAAGGCTTTGTACCACTCATAAACTTGAGTTTTCGATAAAACTGATTCCCCATAAGCCTTTTGTAGCATTCGCAACGATTCTGCACACGAAATTTCGTTCGAAACACAAAATTTGATGCAAACTCTTTGTTCAATATTTTTTTCCATTGTTTTTTTCGCAACGCCCTACTGAGGTGAACTGGTTTCAACAGCTGCCGTAAACGAACTGTCTGACAGATCGCGCTCATTTTTGGCATAGTAATTAAGGACAGTGCTGCCAAACTACATAAACTTAAAATATCGGAAAATATACAGCGCGCGAATTTTAAATGAGAATTTCCGAAAGCTTTTCGGTCTTAATGTAGTATTAAATTTAATTTTTTCTTTATTATATTATCCTTCGACAATTAAAGACTCAATGATTTCTCTTTTGAAATATTTTAGACAATAAATACAACACTCTAATCAAAGGCCAGATTGTAACTTTTGCAGACAAACTTGGTAGTGATAAGAAGTTGACGGAGTGCTTAACTGGTTGAGTGGCTGAGTATTGCTTGTCTTGACTTAGGGAAGAGTACTCTGTATAATATATACTAGAACGTAGTATATATTATATACCTAAAATTTTTAAATAATATTATAAGTACAATAATTGTATTGTATTATTGTAATAATTATGTATTGTATTATATATATGGTCATGGTCTAAAGGTTATTTTATTCAACTCCAAAGATTATTCGAGGGGTTATGTATATAATAACAAAATTTAAAAAAAATCAAAATCTAAATTTAATGTTAAATCGCTACCAACTTCACCCAAATTTGCTTTAATTTATATTTATTAAATAAATGTATTTAATGACAAAGATTTTTAACATTCAAATCAACTGGAGACATCAAAAGCACTGTTGTGTACATAAGTCTGTTAAATAATCGTAACATTAAGTGATGAGATATATTACAAAATATATGTTATTCAACTCACAGATAGCGAAGAACTCTGCAACTATTGAGGAATTAATTTTTTTAAATAAAAAATAGAAAAGTTTGTTGTTAATAGGGAAATTTTTAGGAATTGCGAATAAAGATGACGTTTTGCATGAAGTGGTGTCTTAAAAAATATGAGCTCTAATTCTTTACAAAGCTTATGATAGATATAAAAACACTCAGCAAACGTAAAAGCGGAAGTTACTATATAAAAGCAAGGATTTGTGTTATATTGTAAGGGATAAGTCTACACCAACTCAGCATTTATTAGTTCTAGCGGCGTACAAAATGCAATATGCACCTCAAAATAAGATAATAATTTTTTTACAAAATATTACATTACTTTATAAAATATAGCAAAAATTTGTTTGTAATAATTTAAAAAAAATAAATATATAAATAAATAAAATTTGAATTAATTTTCTTATTAAATGCGTGCATATTGCATTTTCAATAACATTTATAAAACGTTGCGAAATTTCGAATATAACGAAATTGACGTGGCAACGGAACGTGTCGGACACAGCACCTGCAATTATCATCATGCAGATGGTGAACACCTTCTCGTTGTCCGTCTCGGCGGCGACGTTACCAAATCCCACCTGAAAAAGATTTGCAGATAATAGAACACATTGTTAAAAGTTGGATTTTAATTATTTTAAAAATTTTACTCTATATTGATTTTAGTAAACACTATAATCCAATTTCTATTACTCACCGAAGTCATACATGTCATTGTGAAATACAGCGCCGTCACATACATACTCTTCCGTGATGGACCATTTATCAGTTCCGGTCCAGTGTCATTACTCCAGATGTATGAATACGGCGATTGCGTGACATTTGCTAACTTCCACAGCCAACTGTACTGTATCTTTTTTAAAAAAATGTTATAACATTATATATATGATAAATAACTAAATATGAGTTATATAGATATTTTAAAATCTGGAACTTACCCCATTATCGGCATCACTTCGACCTATCGAATACCATATACAAGCTAACCAATGTGCTACCAACATATAGAAACATAACAGCAATATTAGCATTGCTGCGCCGTATTCTAAATAGCGATCTAATTTTCGTACAACTCGCCCCAAACGTAAGAGGCGCACTACTTTTAGGGCACTAAATAATGATCCAATGCCATCCTCATCCCGATCAAAGGCATTGAAGACATCATATGGCAGGCAACTGAGCAAATCGATAATAAACCATGACTTAAGATAATTCATGCGTATTACTTTTGGATCACTGACTACTTCTCCCCCTGGACCCACAAATGTTGTGTGAAAATTTAATACTAAAATATAATTATTTATTGTTAAGGTTACATAAACATATATGTATTATATGTTAATTGAATTTACCAATATCGATAAAGAATATAACATCTACAATGGAATCGACAACCAGAAGTGAAACGTCTTCTGATGTTTTATTTTTAAAAGCTACGTTATAAGGTACCTAAAAAAAGGTAAAATGTGGTTTTAAAGCTAAATATGAAATAAAATTCTATATATAAATATATAAATTAAATATTTTATAATATGTAAATAAAGTATCCATGGGCGTACACAGATAAGGGCAAGAACAGATTTCCCTTTAAAAGCTGATATATATATATATGAAAGTTTCTTAAATGCTAGTATAAAATAAACTATTTTGTGACATTTTGAATTTTCTTTCAAATTTTAGGTTTATTATGTTGAAGCTCTTTGAACCAGTACACTTGAGCACTTTTACTCTTTCTTAACTCAAGGTATTTTCAAAACGCCTCTTTATGTTAGTGATAAAATAATACTTATAGCAGAAGATAAATAGACGTGGTGACGTGATGTAAAACTTGATCACATTTTAAGATTGTGAGATGGATAATAACGCTTTCGATCTCTAAATTCTAGTTATTCCAAAATACTAGAATTGGCCATGTATTCTATGCATCGATTATATATATTATTATAATCGATTATTATATACACGATATGTGATGGATTTGTTCGAAGAAAAAGATTGCTAATAAAAACTGCTCAAAAAGAAGAAAACAAAAGTGTTATTTTATAGAGTAATTGATTATATTGGAAAAATGTATAAATGTACTAATCTAACAAATCTTTTGAGTCAAAGAACAACTCAAATATTTTGCTAAAATGTAATTTATAAATTCAAAAGTCATTTTAATTCTCTAACGTCTTAATTCTCTAACATTACGCAAATGTTTCATTTGATAATTACTTCACGCAAGAAGTAGAAATAAAGCGCGGGGTTCGCCAAGAGTGCATTCTGTCACCATTACTGTTCAATATATACCCGCAGACTATTTTCAAAGAAGCACTACACTATGCGAAAGATGGAATAATGGTTGACGGGGTACTTATAAACAATTTGAGGTACGGCGATGATACAGTGCTAATTGCCGACTCAATAGAGGGCTTACAGAACCTTTTAGCCGCTGTTGCATTAAAATGCAGAGAATAGAGCTTAAAATTAAATTGCAGTAAAACCCAATATATAATGGTAAGCAAACGACCTAATTCCGGAGGAAGTTTAATAGTATTTGGTTCAGCCATAAAAAGAACCGATAAGTACTACTACTCATTAAGGGATGCCAGCTTAATGAGCAATGGGAAAATAGTAAAGAAATACATGTCTGAATTGAAAAAGCAAGGTCTTCTTTTATCAAGATGAAAAACTTGCTGTGTACACGAGAGATGTTATTACCGCTCTGAATAAGAATGCTGCGATGCTATATATTCTCTATACTCCTCTACGGCACAGACGCGTGGACGCTGTCTGTTGCATCGATGAATAAACTCGAGGCTTTTGAAATGTGGTGCTATCGATGTATGCTGAAAATAAGCTGGACAGAAAAACTTACAAATACAGTGGTATTTCGGCGTGTCAACAAAGAGACAGAAATATTAAAGACAGTAAAACGTCGTACGTTAGAGTTTTTTGGTCATATTCTGAGGCATCCGGAAAAGTACAGACTACTAAAATTAATCATTGAAGGCAGACGTGACCCTGAAAGATGAAAAACATCATGGCTGAAGAATTTACGTCAATGGTTTAATAAAAGTACAAGATCACTTTTTTGAGAGGGTGTAGATAAAGTCAAAATAGCAATCATGTTAGCCAACGTTTGAAGCGGACAAGGCGCCTAGAAGAAGAAGAACACCGTATTATAACAATTTATTTATTTTTATACATGATCATAATAATCCTTTAAGAGGAGTATTAAAAAGTGAAAAACTATTTTTGTATTATCGAGAGTTGAAGATGAAGCAAACTGGTCTAGTATTAGTGCAAATTCCATCGATGTACATCTTATTGAACTAATTTTTTTCTTAATAAAACTAAAAAATGCAGACGGTTCTTAAATCCATGCCATGTTAGGTTCTTAAATGTAGAAAAGCAATTATAGTTTATTTTTTTAATTTATTTACTACAAAAATCTGTTGATAATGTACGATAGTTGGGTGATGATGGGTATTTCGCAATACCAGCTGTATGGTCACCCAAAAATTCAATTAATAAAATAAATAAAAAAATATTTTTTGATACAAAAAAATTGTTACAATTTATATACATATTAAAATTGATACAATTTTAATATATAATTTATTTTTGCTTTCGTTTCGTATTTATAGAGGTCCTTTCAATTTTCATGGAATTTAATATTTATATTAAATAAAATATCTATTTATCAAAGACGATATATTTAGTTATTATATTATATTTATATTATTTAGTTGATTGCCCTTGGTCATTTCTTTACTTTTAAAATACCCTCTATACCCCATAAATATAGAAAATTTTTAATTACTCCGACAAACGAAAATATATTGTAATGACTTCAAGGAGAAGCAATGATAATAAAAATTTTTACAAATATAAAACGAATAAAATTTGCTGACGCAATTATTAAAAAACTTCATTTTATTAGAATATATATTTAGTACTCTTAATGGTTTTTCTTAAATAATTTACTATTGACGTAAGCGTTATTCTAAGCCAATTTGTGTCAGCAAAGTTCAATTAAAAATTATTGCATTACTCATAATATGTATAGAATCATGAAGCTTTTGAGCTTGCCAAGAAATTCTTTCCAACATAAAATGCTAGCATTTTCTTCGAATCAATATGGAAACTGTTTAATATTTATTTATTCATTACTCTAACACAGATACTCAGTAATTCTAATATATGTATTTGTGTGTGTAATAGTTTAATATAACATATTATATTGCATATGAAGGATGAACACAATAATGAACACAACACAACAGAACACAACAACCACTTAACAAAATCATAAACATCATTTGCAGTCGACACCCCTTTTTTATGTTAATAACAGGGGCTGCAACAGATTGAATATAATTGCTATGAATTGTTGTTATTGTTGTTATTGTTATTGTAAGTGTAGGTGTAGGTGTTTTGCATTTTTGCTCGATTTGTTGTTTACGATATTCTCGTACTGATTCCTGTTGCTGCTGAGCCGTCTGCCTTTTATACCAGCAAATTCATAACATACAAGCAAATTGCTATATAAATTGAACAACAAAAAACGTTTCCTTTACATCTTCCATAAAAGTGACTAACATGTGTACTGTTACATCCTTCACTTTCACATATAAGTATATCTTTCACTGAACACGCATACACAGCCGCACAGATATGGATACACTTGATTGCGGTGTAGTCTCATGTATCTCAGTTACATGCTCCTGCATATATTATCTGATTGCTTGACTTGTAATTGCGCCATTTGTAAAGTGCATTTGAGATCTGCTGAACAACTTGTTGGCAAAAATACAGCAATAACATTTTTGAGATATTTTCTTGTTTGTTTGCATCTTTAGGATGTCAGCTTGATACACTTTTCGAAATTACAAATAAAGCTACATCAAAGCGAGAAAGATGCGATATAAGCTTATAAGTGAAGTTGTTATTTATATAGCGTATTAAGTGTATTGATTACAATTTTTGAAATACTTCAACTCAAGCGCTGAGTAGGTGACTATAAAGCTAAGGATTATTTGAATTATTATATTTACATTGCAGATGGTTTCTTTAAGGATCAATTATCTGAGCTATTTTCTTTGCAATGATATTTTGCAAAAACGGAATTTCAGTTATTATAACTTATACGTACTACGAGTAGTGGGGTACTTGTAAACGGTTAAATAAAAAGTAGTCAATCTTACAAACTGGAATTTAGGAAAATGACGTTAACAAATAAATGTAAATCATTAGAAAAACAGAAATTATTGCAGGCAAAGATTTGTGTTGGTATACTTCACCGACACATCCAGGAACGATTTACTGAAAATTCAATTGAGCTATATTCGTATTCCTCAACTTACAGTCCACATATCACACGATATCCAATTTGAATAATTTAGAGAAAGCATAGGTACATTAATTTTTATCAAGTGAGACACCCTTCACACTGGATGGCTAAAACATGTTTACAAACTATGTTGCTTCTACATTTCATGATATTTTATTGACGAAGACAAATTTAATATATCGCACGCCCGCTTCAAAAGAGGGCCAACTGGAGTCAATTTTCAGAAAACGCAAAAAATGTTTTGCAGTGCAATGTCATTCCTAACAACAAAAGAGATATAACCGTTTTTTTTAGACAATTTGCAATAATAAAAACAAAGTTGAATTTTGCGTGTTAGTAGACAGGTAAACTATTAGCAAGTTCCATACATTAACCCAAAATTGACGAATTTTGGGTACATATGGTATATATATACCATATATTGGTACTCTTTTATCCAATATGTTTACTATTATTAACAATTCACAACTACTAAAATCGGAAAAACTAAATAAAACTTTCTTTCTGTCATATTCAAACGTGATTTCGTTAACAGACGTTAGTGGAGCTAAACAGCCTCTTGCATAATGGTATAACATGAAGAAGGCTGGACCACCCTAGCATAACTAGGAATAATTCAATAAATTACAAATAGTTGAAATTGTGAAGTTAAAATAGGCATAGCTTTAATAAAGAAAAATTGAAACAGTAATAGAGTTGTAGAATAACCAATAAACCAACAACTTTTTAGCAAAATTTGATTTATCAACGTAGTCTCATTTAAGAGTGATATAATCACTCCAGTGCTTTTTTAACATTTTAACACCTCTTCTGTAGAATTATTCATCTTGTCTATAAATATGTCTTAGTTTCGATGATGATTTTTTTATCGAAACCATATTGTTTCCACTGAAGCATTTTTATGGAATCTGTAGACAGGTATTAATTCCTGAGGTCTAAATCTGGTGAATACGATGAGTGCAAAAACTATTCGAAGTATTATTCATAATATTTGGCCCTAGTACCTTGACTACTATTCGTGATACGACGCATTGCTTTGGTGAATGAGGACTTTTTGCTTCTTCTTATGAGGCCATTGTTTCGCGATTTCCTCCTTCATGACAAGTTGGGTCATCAAATGATCGCTATTGATGGTCAGCCCTTTTACAAAGTAGGTAATGAAAAAAAAGCGACACTCTTCCTAAAGTACGAACCCCATAACCTTGACTAGTATCTGTTAAGCTTTTTGCTGCTTTAGGTGAGGTTTGCCGGTAGTAGTTTGCTTAGCTGACTGGCGATTCGACTCTGATTGAAGTGGTAGATACAAGTTTTGGCATAAAAAATGTTCAAGTAATAATATACCCATTTTACACCCTATATACATGAACTTATACAATATATAATATATATAACGAATACATTATTTCAGAGATGCATGGTTGGTTGGTTGGTTGCAGTGGCAGGTCATAAGATAACTTCAAATGTACCTCAATTAGCGATTTTTCGCCGTTTTGTTACCACATTCCTCGCAAGAACCCTAGTATAGAAGAGTAGAGACTAAATCCATCCCACCGAATTTAGGTAATTTAACAGGTCTTTCATCCTTACCATTGAGCAGTCTGATAGACTATCACAAAAATATTTTCCTAAGAACCTATATCTTCTGGATGCTAGAGCTGGGCATTCACAGAGAAAATGTATTATTGTTTCTTTCTCCCGCGGGTTTCCACAACTTCTGCAGTGAGAGTTATGGGGAATACGCAGTTTCTCTGCGTGAGTTCCTAACCACCAATGACCAGTAAGAACCGCAATAAGCCTGCATAAATCATATTGAAATAATCATGCAGTTTATTATTCTTAAACTTTGTGGTCCCTATTGTAAGTAAAGTGGTCCTTGGTTAAGTAAAGGTTGGGAACCAATGCCTTAAAAGAAATTTATATTAATTTATACCTCGAGCAATGTGGAAAGACTATTACAGCATTTGTAACATATGGATGAAGTAATATGCAGTTGTTAATATTAAAAATATTAAACTGATTTTTATTGGTAAGAGATATTATCAGTGACATATTTAAGACATATTACTAATGAAGTTCTATGCAATTGTTAATATTAAAAATATATTAACTCATAGCTGTTAGTACGTAATTTTAAAAATATTACAACTCCTTGTTTTTAATAAGAGAATTAAAAATATATATAGACTATCAATATATTCTTTATTAGAGTGTAAAATGTTGTTTATTACATCAATAGTCAATAACAAACTGAACAAGGCTTAGTTGAAATCAAATATGTTCACTATTAAAGCTTCAATGATGTTTGTTACATCAATAGTCAAACACTTGAACATTGTTTAGTCGAAATCAAACCTTTGTACAATCCATAACTGTCAAAATTCCACAAAATAATGGTAAGTTGGTTGTAGTGGTCATTAGATAACTTTCATATACCTCAATTAGCAATTTTTCGCCGTGTTGCTACCACATTCCTCGCAAGAACAATACTACAGAAGAGTAGAGACTAAATCCATCCCGTCGAATTTAGGTAATTTAATAGATCTTTCGTCTTCACTGATGAACAGTCTGATAAACTATCAAAGGAGTAGATTTTTTCTAAGAATCTATATCTTTTGGATGCTAAAGCCGGGGATTCACAGAGAAAATATTTTATGGTTTCTTCTTCCTGCGGGTTTTCAGGACTTTTTCTGCGCACAAAATAATACTTCCTAATTTATTACCAATTATGTTTCTAAGCTGTGCCCACATTTTGCAAGCTTTTTCTATCCCCGTTCGAATATTTTAAGAGTAATTTTTTTTCATATTCTATATAAGCCTTTATAATAGTTATTACACTACAAAATCATTTAATATTATTATATTTTATGTTCAAAAATAATTTCATATGATTTTATAAGTACTTTATTTTATTATTTGGCAAAAGCTGTGCTCGTATCTGCCATTGGCAAACAATTTGCGAATCATTAATATGCACACACACACACTTGCTTTCTATTTAACTGAAGCACTCGTGCATGAACTGTAATAGATAAAGGACAACATACCATGCATACCCACACACATACACACATACGCTTTTTCACATGCACGCACATTTATTTAACAAAACATTAGTGCTGCATATTTATACAAACATTTACTCTCAGTCCCATTTACACCAGCATACTGACATATACACACACACACACACTCACACAGATTGACACTTGACTTACCATAATGGCGGTATAAAATGTTAAACACAATATCACCCAATCCCAAATTGCTTTGAATGCACAATAATGCAAAAGAATATGTGGTGGCGTTTTCGGCGCTTCCTGTCTATATTGTGGCATAATATCGGCGCTTAGTGACATCATCTGCAAAAATCAAATGAAGTGTCTGTCAGTCAGTCTATAATTACATTATTACTTGAAATACAAATATTTTCAAATGAATTAAAATTTAATGTGAAAATTATACAATTATATGTGACATACAATAAACGATTTATATTGTCGACTTACATGCGCCAGATTCGATTGCTTCGTTGGATCCTTTAGCGTGGGCAGATGTGCGCTGAATTGACGACTTCGAGTAACCGAACGTGCCAACTTGGCAAATTTCGATAAACCTAAAACTTGAGAGTAAATATCAAAGTTTCAAATTAAACACAACAAACACACACGACACAACAGTAAATTTGCTGAAAAATTATTTTTTTTGTTGATAATTTTTTTAAAAATTATTTATTAAATTCTTAGTTCATTTTAGTTTTAGTTTGTGAACTTTTAATGAAAGTTATTTTATGCAAAGTGTTTGAATTGAGATTAAAATAGTGTTAAAGTACTACTCTTTTGTGTAAATATCAATAAAGTTATATTTGAGCAATCATATTGAGTGAAATATTGCAAAAATTTTAGTGTTGACAATTAATCATGTGTGAAGTGTTGTTCTGTAAACATATTTCATGCAGTATAGTTTCTTAAAAAAAAAAACGGCAATAAGTTGTAAAAATGACACATAAAATACAAATACACATTCTAGTAGAAATATTAAAAACACTTGTCAAGATTATTTAGAACTTTCAGTTTTTTTACAACAAAGTCTGTGATATCGCCAATACTCAACAAGATACAAATATTACATTTAGAGGTAGGTGATCGTATAGCCATAAATATTATTTGACACAGATATAAACATAGCACGTTAGTGCAGTTTTTTGGCATGATGCCGATATGTGGACACGCCCACTTGTTGTATGATTTTAATAATGCAAACTATTTTGAACAAGATTTTCCTTTGAGTCACCTTAAATTCAATTTTCACCAAGAAGCTAATATAGATCTACAAATCTTCAAAGAGCTTTCTTTTTCTTCTACAATATGTGCTCCCTTCAAGTCAGCTTTTGGTCTAATAGCATGCCCAAATATTTGACTTTTTTGCAAATTGATATGTCAATGTTAACAATTTTCAGTTTCTGTTCTTCAAATGTCCTGTCGGTGAAAATAACTTGGACAGTTTTTTGGCGTTTATCCCCAGGTGTCAGATCAATACATCACTTCGTTCAAATGATTTTGAAGATTTGCAGTTGCTTTTGTGATGTCATGGTTTGTTGACAAAAGTCCAGTGTCGTCAGCAAACGTTACAGTTAGTATTTCTTCACTTTTTGGCTTAGGAATGTCTGTAGTGTATAGTAGATACAGAATCGGGCCTAATACCCTAATACTTAGCTTTAAAGTGGAAAATTTCTACATAAAAATTAACAACAACGAGTAGACGTTTCTTGTTGTTACCCGTTGTTTGGATAATCTATGTTAGAACTGCCATGTTGATAGGGCAATCAGTATTAAAAACTTACAACCTTAAATCTCGATCTTTCTTATTTTAGGTACCTTGTCCGCTTCGAACGTTGGCTAACATGATTGCTATTTTGACTTTATCTACAGCCTCACAAAAAAGTGAGTTTGTGCTTTTATTAAACCATTGACTTAAATTCTTCAGCCATATACCTAAATCTCGATACATCAGGAAATAAGCTATGTCGGCATTTCAAAAGTAAGCTTAACAATAATTTTTCAAATTAATTTGATGAATGCATTTCTTTAAAATTTATTGAATTGTGCTATTATTCTTAAGATCAGGAATAGTAAATTAGTTTATTTAAATGTAAATCACCATTCCTCTCTCTATTTTATATTTATTCGACTTAATATCAATTATTAGTTTCTTACTGGGGATATGAGGTGATTTTGATATTTATGTGGTTCTAGTGTTTAAAATGTCATATAATTTATTTTAAGAACTAGTCAGAGGCTTGGTTTCAGCAAATCTTACATATTTACTCCATATGAAATTAAACTTCAAATATATTTCATCCTAAAAATATAAAAGAATATCTAAGACAACAGAACAGTGTGCTGGATTAAAATCAGTTCTGCTGGAAATACCTAAAATCACCTGCATTGAATAATTCAAGCTTTTTTATCTTATAATCTATTTATGCAAAATCATACTTATGCTTCAAATACATTAAATCTGCTTAATTTTGCATATATTTCCATATCATTACCTTTCACCTTCATTGTAATATTATATATACAATAAATTATGTGATGTTCCCTGAAAATTGTTTTGCATCTTACTATGGCTTAATGGCTATGACTTAAATGGCTTAATGCAATATTTATGAACATTTCTTACGACAAGTGTATTTAATATTTCTTTTAGTATTAAAATCACAAAAAGTTAGTATGTACAATGAAAGATTTAATACAAAAAAAAAATAACTTTAAAAGTAAAAGTACTTACCACCCTTTGTATCTTCGCTGTCGATTGGCTGTTTTAAGGCGGTGATATCTCGAAATGTTAACAAAAATAACACAACCAAATCTCTTTCGTTCCGTATAGGAGCAACTTGTAATAATAGCCATAGTGGAGTTTCTATATAAAATATAAAAGCAACAATTATTGCAATTAAATAATTATTAAATATATACTATGCAGAAAATAGTTCTTAAAAGCATTTGTGAGCTGAGGCCTGCTGTAAGACATTCATTATCTCTCGTGACTAACTTACAATTAAACAATTATCATAGACATTCATTAGCTTAGTTAACAATTTTATAATTACTTATGTTTATTATTATGATTTTTAAGAATTTATTAATTTATTTAAAACAAAAAAATTAGATGAATTGGTTTATGTGGTTGCCGAAAAGTGATTTTAATTAATCTGTAGAGTACCACTTTGTGATTCTGCTTGCATTGACTCCACATAATTGCGTCTTCTGTTTCTATTCTGATCCCAGAAGAAAAGTGTTCTGTATTGGTTACGATTCCAATTTTGATCCTTCTTGTTGCCTGAGAAACAATGATCAAAAAATCTTGAACTCATATAAAGTATTGGTTTTTTATATATATATAGTATATATACTCCTATATATATGAATTGCAACTACTTTATAGAAAGATGTTACTATATTTTATAATTAAAGTAAAAGTATTTAGCAATAATATTTCAAAGGTTTTTTATAAATGTGCCTATATTTCTAAGTATACTTAGTATGAAATTAGTTATTATGAATCGATAGTGTTGGACTGATATAAACACCCAATGCGACAATATATAAATGGTAATAATATAAAGAACGGTTTTTAAAATATAATATAATAAAAAAAAAAGTTAAAATTAAAAATGAAAATTTGATATTATTTTCATATAATTGCTTGTGGTCGTCGTAAAATAATTTTCTATGAAGGATTGGTCAGCTACTTGCTGAGGTTAGACGTTGATATAAAACCAAATAGATGGCTTGATTGACCGAAAAAATTTGCAGTTGCAGTACCTAATGTCTTGTTTGAAGTTAATGTTATTATTAACAAAGTAAATATAAATCACATCTTACTTAAATTATAGAAGTTATAGCAACATCACCTTAAGCTTACCAATTCGTAGAAAAAAGAAATATATTCCTCTTAAGGAGCTACGATGAAAGCATGATTAGAGTTTGGACAAAGAATCTAGAGTACTCTAGATTCTTCCGTATGGGTGAGTCGTTTTATTTCCTTATTATTATTGTTTTTATTTTTTATGGGAGATTAAAGGTAAAAGAAATAAAGTGATTATATGCTTTTTTTTTATTTTGTATGCGAGTGATATTTAAGTGATATTAAATCAACTAATTAAAAATAATCATCATCAGCTAATAGGTCAATTGGGTTTTTGTTTCCGAATATGATGTTCCTGTGTTTCGAAAAATGTGGACAGTCGATAAGAATGTGTTGCATTGAATATGGAATTCTGTAGAACAAACAAGAGTGTTGTGGTAATCTATTGAATAAGTGTGAGTGGGTTAATTTAGTATGTTCTAGTCTTAAACGGATGTATTTGGTCAAATATATTTAAAAACTATTTTTATTTATTGCGTAGGTCAGTTGTACTTCCAAATTTTGTTTATATTACTCTGTAATTATTTTATTGACAATTAAGAAAATTTGTATAATTTTTTACTTAGTTGAGTGTAACTACTCTCGCATTTAATATTTTTTTTTATAATTAATTGTTATAATATTATTATTAATATGGTGCTTAAATCCAAATACTCGTATAGAAACAATTGTTTTATTTTTTTTAATTTAAGCTTGAAAAACATTCTGTGTAAAAACTACCCAGAACTTCTAGTTTGAAAAATGCTTCTAAACGGTACGAGGACAAGTTTCTATCTGTGAGTTAGTAACTTTGTATTATGTTATGATGTGACACATGAGTGTGATTTGTTAGGGGCATGTAGATAGTCATGGTCACGTCAAATATAAAACTGTTGCTGTTTTTAATGTAAATGAAAATTTTGACATTGAGAGTAAGAGAGAAAAATTGATTATACTTTGGGCAAGACGGCGAGTCTTCGTGAACTTCGTCACATTAATCAAAACTAATATTATATGTGTTGTTGTAAACTGATACATGTCAAAATTTACGATATTTTAAAACAAATTTATTACTTCTTAAATTTAAATACAACAAAAAATATAGAAATAGTAGTTATTGTTTACAGCTGATAATTGTGAATTGACTACCTATATAAATATCGTTATAGTTATGACTAGAAATAGCGCAAAACAACCGTAACCGTTCGTCATATGATCATATGTATACTTTTAATTCTAATATTTCATTATAATTAATTATAATTCTACTTTTAAGTGTTCTGCGGCAGCACAAAACGATGCACAGAGCTTGTGGTGCAAACTTCTTTACAAAAAATCTCTGTAAAACTGGCCGATCAAGCACCGCCCTTACCGTACTTATCCAATACGACCTGTTAGAATTTCTTTCTATTTCTGTAATTATTACCGCATTATTCTGTATGCATTATTCTGTAATTACTCAGATCAATTGCTGTAATTAGGGAAAATTCGCTGAAACAATTGAAGGACTTACTTTAACCAGCGTAAGACTTTTATGAAGGTCTGATTGATTGCAAAATCAATGAGGGATTGGTTTAATTGCTGTCAGAGTTGCATTTGATAGGGTCTCCTTTAAGGACGACCATATAAATTTTGATTGTTGCAATTTTTTATATTTTATTCATTAATTCCAAACAATGTGGTATTAGCGTTTTAGAAATACTGAGCTACATAAAAAATTTGAAATTTAAGTCCTTGTTGATGATCATCGCCATTATTCTTTTTATATCAAATGACTTTTTTATTATACAATATGCTAATAAAACAATATTTTATAAAACTGAAGCTACTAGTGTATATTTTACATGTTAATATTTTTAAATAAAGAACTGCGTTTTAAAGTGATGTCAAGAGTGCGACAAAAATAACAAAATAATAAAAACGGACAATAAACTAATTCCCGATGAATGATTGAAATATTCCAAAAAAGTAGTCTCTTTTTTAAATATTTTTTTTTTCATTTAAGAGCAGGATTGCGTACAAAATCCGTTTCAACAAAGATGTCATTGTCAAAAGTGTAGATATTCACAGCACGAATCAATATTTTTATGAGATACTTTATGTGTTTTTACCTTTAAATTCGCGCGTTCAATACATTCTATTGATGTAATTCAAAAATATATACGTATATATATACGGAAATATATTTCTATATACAGATGTCCATATCAGCGGATAAAGGGAGTTGTAAAAAATTGCATTTATATTTTTGTTTTGCAATTGTTTTATGGTGAAACGATTAGTTTACATATTTTTTCACAGTTTCCTTGAATGAAAATCAGGCCCAGATGTTGCTATTCTACGCTTTTTATTAGTTTTTCGTTGAAAGCATTTTTTGTTCAGACTAAAAAACAATATTGGCTGAAATCAACATGTTGGAATATTCCTTTTTTGTTAATAAAAAATCATTTTTTTTCATGTAAATTGTTCTGTGATTATTCAATTTGAAGCATTTTTAATAAATGTTTCATATATTTCAAATTTTATCACAATAATGTTTGTTATTGTCAGAAAAAATTGCAGACTAACGTTTTAAAATTATAAAAAGAAATGTATTGTAACACTTCGTCGTTATTAAATTAAATAAAAGTTTTTTTTAATTTAAAAATAAATAATTTTCCGAATGCGATATATAATTTTTTAATAATAAATAAAAGGACATTGAGCTTATATTTTTAATGCGAAAGTCTTTTGTTGAATTTTTAAAAATTGTTGGTAGCATGATTGTCATATACATTATTGTGTATTAATATTTTGATTAAAGCATTAGTGTTTGTGATGTGACGTACAGAATATGGCATAACAGTATATGGTGAGTGTCAATACCATCATACAACACGTGAAGATACAAAGTCCTAGTATGAGAAAGTCTGCCGACAGAACACAGAGTAATCACAACTTATCAGGAAAAAACTAAATAAGAAAATCACTCCTAATATGGTTTGATGGAATAAACTTTGTGTGAAAATGAAAATATCGCGCTTATTAATTAAGAAAAAGACTAAGTCAGAAGGCAAGTGCTACAGTGATCTAGTATGATTTCTTGTTTTAAAATGGATCAGTCAGAATATGTAAGAAACAAGTGAAGGTTAGTTTAAGTTGATAGAACGCCTGTTGATATCACAGTCATAACTTCCTTTTAGAGACATATATTTGTCTATTGTGTTCCTTTCAGTTGCCTGAGAAAGGCGAATTACTAAACTCGCTACAATCCGTTCTAATTCATTTCCTTATATTATATGTATATAAAAGCAATTTATAAGACATTCTACATTTATCAATTTATTATGTGTGTGAGTATATATCAATATTCCTAAATATAATTCTTTGCGGTACTTCTGACCTTAACCTGGATTATTTCAAAAGAAGGCTATGTTAGAAAATTTTGCGATTTATCTATAGCAGTTTTTATTTGGCTGAAATACACATTATATAAAGAGATTATGTTTTAATAATATATTTGTAGGCACGGTTGCCACTTGAAAATTTTTTTCTGTACCAAAATTGGTTTAAGAAGGTACCATTTCTGTAAAAAAAGGTCCAAAATTTTTTTGGACCTTTCTGTTTTCTCGTTCTGTGTTTTTTTATAGTGTTATAAACACGGTTGCCACTTATGGTACTTTAGTACCAAAATTGGTACTTTTTTTTCCGTTTGGTACTCTGGTACTCATGTTCAAAAAATGGTACATTTTCGGCGACCCAACTTTATTGTGGATATTGTATTGTTTTATACTTCTTGTACATTTTATATAAATTGTATTTTCTTTCTAAAAAAGACAATAGAAAAATTTTGGACCTTTTTTTACAGAAATGGTACCTTTTTAAACCAATTTTGGTACAGAAAAAAATTTTCAAGTGGCAACCGTGGTTATAAATGAACAAAATATAAAATAGTGCAAAGTTGCATTTATAAAAAAAATTAATTGGAAATATCCACAATAAAGTTGGGTCGTCAAAAATGTACCATTTTTTGAACATGAGTACCAAACGAAAAAAAAAGTACCAATTTTGGTACTAAAGTACCATAAGTGGCAACCGTGTTTGTAGGTTCATAAAATTCAGTTTAGGGGACAAAGAAGAAACACAATGGGTATTATATTTATTACTATAATTATTTATAGTTTAAGTTCATTCATATTATATATTATTAATTTGGGGCATTTTATGTAAAACGTTAAACCTGACAAACGAATTTATGTATTAAAATATCTATTCGAACTCAGTTTGAATTTTGTTGATATTTACAATAATATTATTTTGAACTAAATGAGAATTCTAACTAAAATTTAACATAAACTTAAAACATGACGAGATATTGTCAGTGATAACAGATTCAGCACATAATTTGTTAGCAAATACATGTCCATATTTTTCAGGAGTTTGTACAGAAGTAACTCTACTTATATACATTATTAATATTCTAATTCATATGCATTATGCCTCACAATCAGTAAAGGACTCTGAAGGACATATATATACACATTGTATATCGAGAAATTGCTCTATTTATATACAGCGCAATACATAATTATTATATTAGTACGTATTCAATACACATTATTTATTGATTCTGCATATAATACAAATTGATAAATCTCTTTGAAACATTCTGTTATTAAAATTACTATTCAAATAGCGTTTCACTTTAGACGATATATAATTACAAAACATATTGAACTAAATGAGAATATTAATTCAAAATTTTATATAAAAAACATAATGAAAGCTGTTGAGTTCTGCTAACTGGTAGTAAATTAAAAATTCTACAAACTGACGCATTTCTTTACAAAAAATCCACTTATTAAAAGAAAACTTAGTTCAGTTTTTGTTAATATTAAGTCAGAAATCATTTTGAACTAAGTGAGAATTCTAATTTAAATTTAACCTGAAAGCAAATATGGTTGTTTTAAATAGAGCTATAATTAAACTTAAAGTAAATGGAAAACTGAAAGTAATGTATTTTCATTTTATGTTCTTATATTTAAAAACTTTTTCACCAATTGTAATTACTGTTGAAATATTATTTTATTTCAATTTAAATCAAATTTGATTAAAGAATTAATTCTCATTATTTAATTAAATTTATTTTGAAAAATTAAATTCGGTTTTTTTTTTAATTCTCTTCTAGTCAAAACGAGTATTTTTTATGTAAAATTTCATTGAAAATATTTTAAGTTATTTAGACCATCTTGAAGCTTTATACATATAGTATTATATTAAGAAAATAATTTATAATTGTTATGGACTTGTGTCAGAAACTCTATTTCAAATTGAAAAGTCGGTAATAGTTGAGGAATTCTCGAATTCAAAAATTTTGAGTCTTTAATCCAGAGTATTATAGGGGTAATCATATAGCTGTTTTAAATACCGCCAAATATCCATTATTAGTGGTGTTTTGGAAATATCTAGTAATTTAATTGTCAGTATATATATTTATATATATATTTATATATTTTTCGACTGTATCAGAAACTAAACATTGTAAAATTTGAACCGTTTTGAGTCCGTTTTATATAGAATATGAATGCCAAATTTTTTTTATATTTTTGACACTACGTAATAATTAAAACTTTGAGTTCCAAAAGTTCTAGATGTAAACTTTCGGAACTGCAAGATTTGTTGGAAGTTATTATCTAAATAATATGTTTTGAACTATTTATGTTTTCTTATTGTTAGAGTACTATTATTCTATTTAATAAACCAAATAATTGTGGCTTTTTTCTATGTACTTACGTATGTATAAATTTTTTCTGTTAGATATTTGAATTCCCTTTGGAGGTTACCAACTATAGTGGATGTAAATTTAGATATTGTTGACTATACATCGTATATTTATTATATATTTGCTATATTGTTTTTTTTTACGAATCCACTGATTTTGAGATGGTATTTCAAATATTTAAAATATATTTCAAATATGTATTATTTAATATAATAATTATTTCAGTCGTTAATGCAGTTATGAAGTATTTTTTTAAATTAAAATGAAAAATTTAAGGCGAAAGACCTAGTAGTCCATTTCCTTATTCTTAATTAACTTTAAAATTAATTTTAGTGTTAACTCTCAAAATATTTAATATTTAAATAAATAAAATGAAAAACTGTACTTAAAGTGTAATACTTCGCAAACGACCTCGTGAAATATTATTTAATACGTTTGATCGAAAAAACTTATTTATTATCGATTACAGAGATACCTTCCCTGATTATATTATATAGAAATATTTAGTCGAGAGGTTGCCGGGTACCTTATGAGTAACAAATATTCTCAGTATTGCAAGTTTTTAGTTCGTTTGAAATGGGATTTCTTTATCAGTAATAAGCTTTAATAATGAAATTTATAATATTTCCCCAAACGATTTTTTATGAATATGGGTCATTCTTTTACAACTCGGACACCTTTTTGACCTCATGATCTCCGATTTGGCTGAAATTTTTATAATTTAAAAACAGAAATGATGCGGAACTAATTTAAAATGTTATGTTTTATGTATACATTTATTTTAGAAATAAAAAGTAAAAGTTTTTGTATCGTTTTCCTTCGAAAATTGATTTTATGGTACTTTGGTGCGTATGAGTAACGTGAAGGACACCTGATTAATTAATTTTTTTTAATTACTTCTAAAATGAATATCACAGTCGAAATATTTATTTTTGAAGTAGAATTTATATATTAATTTGAATCAAAACTAAAAAAAAAAAATTTTTGTGACATATGCCTTCCTTTTTTTTTACTGAAAAATCGTGTGTATGTATTTGGTGTGATATGAAAGATAAATAAATTTTTAAAAGTACTTCTAATTACAATATCGTCCTGAAATTTTTGGGTTTTATGTAGAATTTTATTACTAATCGAAATCAAAAATATTATATAAGAATATATGTAATATATTCTTTGAAATATTAACAATTTTAATTGTTTAAACAATTTTATAAAAGCTCAATCAATTATTTTTAAAACGCTGTAAATTTCAAGTTTCTACCTTTTATAGAATTTGAGATATAGCCACTTGAAAATGTGTCTACTATGCCAATTCTCAAAACCCCATGGGTCCATATCTCCTAAGAAAAAAATCACAAAATTTTTTCCCGAGATACGGGTCTTCTTATTTTATGAAAGGAACTCATAAAAAAAATTTCAGCCAAATCGGAGATCATTTTGTAAAAGAATGACCCATATATAGTTTTTATTTTCTATTTTCTTTATGTATTTCCAACTAACCTAGCCAAAGTAGAGAATTATTTTCACGTTTACGTTAAAAACTCTTAGCCAAGTTTTTTTTTATTACTTTTATCCAATATCCATATGCTTTTAAAGTGACCTAAAGCGATTTATGCCTTGTTTAATGCCGATTCCACATCTTGGTTAGTTTTAAAAATATGCCGTATCTTAAAGAATGGTGAGTAATTTGACATCCAAAAATATATTGCACTATAAAAATATTATAGATCATAAAATGAAATATTTAAATATATGGCGGATACTTGTATGTATAATTTAATAGTTTTTAATAAAAGTTTTCCTACCAAACTGACAAGGAAAGTGCAAAACCATTTTATAACTACCTTCGCATCAAAGGATTTATTAAATAATAAAATTTTGAGTCCGTCGTAAAGAAATGCTAAACGTTAGAAATGAAGTTATATTTAATATTTTTCTTAACATTTGCGAACAAAAATACAGACCATTTTGATAAAAGCATTGTTTAGGTAGATATTTTTCTTAATTTATTTATAGCACTATCAAATCGGAGCAAAGACTTTACTTAAGAATTTTCGAGTACACATTTTTACTTTTGTCGCCTAGGCAGATTTGCCCATTTGGCATACCATCAAATTCCAAACTTGGAATAAATCCAAAATGAAATCTTAAAAATATTTCGATCCCTGTTTTTCCTTACCTTATCTTTTATTAGGCAAATGGTCTTGTTTGTGCATAGAGTATGGATTTCAAGTAATCAAATTGATGACACTGCAGGCAATCATACTGAAATTGTGCTGCAAATGCTTTAAGCCAAATAGATACTTTCACCAAAAATGAAATCGAAATGTAAACAATCGGTGAAAGTATATCAACGAATATATGAAATTCATTTATTTCATTTATTTCGAATGTAAATTCCAAATTGCTACTGCATTATTAAATTGTTTGCATTTCAACTGAGTTTATTTTAAATATTTTTCACACAGAACGGCAGCTTTGGAAAAGTGCAATTTTGGCAGTTTTAATTCAAATTTAAGTATTTAACAGAACTTCTATACTTTTGTATCTCAGTTAGTGTAAACACAGTTCAGAGTTTGTTTTTATTTTTGTCATGGATGCAATTTTCTGGCTACTGAACTTTAATATAAAATTGCTTTTTTTGGAAATTTGTGGTTTAAGTGCCAAAAAAAAAATACAAAATGACTACGGAAAACTACAATAAAACCACAACTATAACATGACTACAACTACAATAAAAATAGGAGTAATAAAAACCATTTAATTGGAAAATTGTTATATATTTCCGATGAAAATTATAGATTATTTTATAGAAGCTAAAATACAGAGTAAGTATTTTTTTGAACACAATTTCAAATTTGTTGACAAATTAAAGGCTCACTTGTTTTTTAATAAATCTTTAATTAGTTTGCAACAATTATATTACTTTACTATAAATTGAAGTATTAATTAAAATAAAATAAACTAATTTATTGTTTATTTTTTTAATAGTTTGTAGTACTATATATACTACATTTTTAAAGTAGTATTTATTCTATTTTCTCTGACAGCAAACCTCTGACAGCTCATCTTGAGTGATTTCAAAACAAATGTAGGAATGCCTTCAACTTCTGAAAGAATTTGCTGAAAGGAACAGGGTCCTCTTAATATCTCAGGATACAGCAGAATTGAGGAATATGAGAAAGCCGATGCATTAGCCAGAAAAGAGGCCACCTTTTATTATATTGGGCCAAGCCATAAAAGGGGCTGCCTTATACTATATTAGGCCAAACCCATTTTGCTTTCTTTTATAAATGGCTAGAAAAAGCAGTTCAAACTGATTGAGATAATGTAATTGCCTGCAGACAAGCGAACTGGGGAGCTACTTATGCTGAACAGAAAAGGGATCCGACTTGTCACAGGGTTTCTAGCTGTACATTGTGGAGTCAAAAAACTTTTATCGACATCTATTTGTAATAAAACGAAACAGTAACTGCAGACTTTGTCACGAAGAAGTAAAAACAGCAGAAAATATTCTATGTCACTTTGATAGTACCGCTAGACTCAGACTGTGGTACTTAGCAACTACCTAACCATTTATAACGGAATTAGGCAATATCTCTCCAAAGGACATTATGTCATTTTTAAATGCTACGCGCCAATGGAACTTAAGTAGGTTTGTCAAAATAATTTTCAGAGTATAAAAGTAGCGTTTACATTTTTATTGACAGCCAAGTGACAAGTCAAGCACAAGTTAGTCTCTCATCATTGAATCAAAACTAGTTAAGAAATGCAGGGTAGTAATCGGAGGATTTATCAACTCACAGATATCACATTTATGTGGATTTCCAATGATAAAAACATTGAAGGTAATGAAAAACCAAATAATTTAGCCCGCCTTAGCGATTTAATGGATGTCTCCATGGAAGTACTTTACTTTAATGACAATTAAAATCAATTAATATTGATTTATTTTTATAAGTAATTTCTTATCTTATATATCCTTCATTTTTAGTCGGTTCATAAAAATATCTTAAGTGATTTAGGAGCTATATAAATACTACGATGGCAATTTAGTGATGCATATTAACATTTCTGTGGGTAGCACACTATTCTTATTAGTATGGTATAAACGAACATATGGTCGTCTTTAGCTTTTAAAACAATTCTTTTAATAAATGTGCCTATCTATACAAGAATTGGCCAACGATGAGTTAAATAAGAAAATAGGAATACCAACTTTAAGTCGCCAACTTAAGACTTATTGGTCTTGTCATTACTAAGTAGCAGATTTGATTTGACTGACTTATACATTATGTAAACAGATTGTTTTAAAAAAAAAATATTTGTTCCTCATCATTTGTTATTTTCAAATTTTTCAAGATCATAGAAGTATAACATACTCGAGAAAAACTGCCCTACTTATACGCAGCATAAAAGATTAATATTGTAGATTATTTATTGACGGGGCATTTTATGTAAAACGTTAAACTTCACAAATAAATTCTTGTATTAAAATAACTATTCGATTTAAATTTGAATTCTGTTGACATTTACATTAAAATTGTTTTGAACTGTATGAGAATTGTAATTAAAACAAGACTAAAGATACTGTCAATATTTTTAAACTGGATTAAATATACATTATATGAACAGATTATCTATTACAAATAGACTTCCATATTATTCAGGAGCTCAACAAGCTCTAATACATTATTAACAATCTATTTCATATGCATTATACCTCATAAAAAAAGGACTGTGGAAAATATATACATATTTATGTATAATGAGAAATTGCTCTATTTATATGTAGTGTAATACATTATTAATATGTTATTTTGTATTCAATATCTTAAGTTTCTTGATTCTGTATACAATACAAATTAATGAATCTCTCTGCAATGTTCAACCATTAAGAATACTACGAGTATCTAGCTGCTGTTTGACTTCAGATAATATTCCTTTAAAATAGTTTTTTTTTTTCATTAATTCTTATACCAATTATTGTGAATATTTAATAAAAATATGATATAAGACAAAAATTTTAAATACAAGAAGATTTACTATAAACGTTTATTACATGTCAGTAAGAACTTATATTAATAAATATAATGTGCATATTAGGTGAGATATAAATGTGTTATTAATAAACTAAATTATAATTCTCATTTGCTTAGTTTTTTATATTATATTATATAAAAACAACTGATTGATCGGTTTAATTGATTTTAATGTAAGAATCGTTTAAATACCACTTAAACCAACTTGAATCAAGATTTATGTGATAGTAGAAAAAAATGTACTGCAGTTACACAAAATTTCCATTAAAAACCCGAAATTTAGAAACTCCAGCTATTTCAAAAAAGCTTTATCACCACAAGCCCTGGACTATTTGAAAATATTTAATTAAAATAAAAAAAATATTAGATATACTATTTGATGTTAGTTATAATGAAGTAAACAAGTACTTCAAGTAAATTTAAAAGCTCATATTAACGGTTCTGGAGCTCTTTCTGAAAAAATGGGTATATCTCAACATATCTGAACATATTGGCTACAAGTGATTTACTGGTAGAATTTGTCGATATTAAGGAACCTATACCTTAAAGTAGGTGATATACTGAATAGGAATATGTTTTACATAAAATATTTTATAATAATGTAAACCCATTATAACTATGTACTTCATAATATCATTATAGCAATCTAAAAGGTATTTAAGACTTTACACGTGACTTAATTTAAAAATTTGTGACCTAATGTTTCACAATAAAAATTGATTTGATTTAATTATGTAGACATCTTATTTAATAATATAAATGGTTATTTTTAAAAATCAACGACAAACACAGCATATAATTGCTAATGAACTGCACTTGAATACCATGGATGTACCTTGAATATTAAGCAATCATCTTGGATTTACGAAGAAATAAGCACAATAGTTTCCTCGGATCACAACGGAAGCTCCACAAGAGGCGCTTGTGCATTTGCTCAAATTTTTCTCAAAAACTCAAACGATCCTGTGTGATCCAGGACCTTTAATAAAATTATAACAAGTGATTAAGCTTGGTTTCACTAGTCGACCCAAAAACACAAACAACAGTGGATGGTTTGGAGCACAGATGTTACTAGAACATTCGTGAGGACCTGGCAATAGAAGTCAGAAGAAAAAGTAATAATGTCAATTTATTTCAATAGAAGAAAATTTGTTAAAGTGAATTCTCGAAATATTGATCAGGTTTTTTTAAAATGTCTTAAGAAATCTTGAGAAAAAGATACTGTGGCGATAATATTTGCATCACGTAAGCTCCCTTTAGTAAAATATGGAAAATTTTATTGCACTCCCAGGGATAAAGAAGATGCCTGAGATAATTTCACAAACCAAGTACCACGTCGTTTATGGTATTTTCCAAAAATATAAACATTTTTTAAAGAGAAAAAGTTTTCAGCAAAGCCAAGAAAAATTCTCTTAAAAGTACTGTTTTAGAAACTGAAGCTTCAAAAATGTATAGAAATCAATGAAAATTGCTTTGAAAATATAAAAATTGTTAAAAATTAAACTTATGAAATCAAATTTATTTTTTTTTCGTTTTATTTGCAGCCAACTAAACTGGGTCTTCACGTAAATATTGTCTAATCTATGTATCTCGTTGAAATTACTAATAGCTCTGACGTGTACTTGAAACTTTCATACATAACATCTCATATATTACAGCAGTGGTTCCCCACCGGTGGTCCGCGAGATGTTATTATATGGTCCGTGCATCAAATTTAACAGGTATGGATATATAGCTTGTAGTTTGTCCATTGCGACCTCACTTATTAGAAAACAAGTTCCAAGTTATTTACAAGTTTCAAAGTAAATATATACGTATTTTATAATGTATATAATGTACCTATCCGCTTATAGAAAGCATTTTACATAATACCAGGGTTGTATAAGGCGTATTAAAATAGTCATACAGTTTATAATTTTTAAACGTGGTGTGGTCCCTACTTAAAACAAAAATATCTTAGTGGTTCTTGGTCAAGAAAAAAGGCTAGGAACCACTGTATTACAGCGTTAAACCTTCTGTGTAAATATTTTGTATATTTTTTATTTATTTATAGTCTCTGTTTTGTAGATTTTTGTATAACTCGCTAATTGTTCTAGACATTATTAAGTTATGCTCATGAATAACAAAACTAAAATTTTATTTTTAATAATAATTATTCAAACGAAAATCTCAAAAGAGTACTTGTATTTCATAAATTAAAATTTAATAATTAAAAGTTTTTATTATTACTACAATCGAAAGTTTTTGTAATATTTCATAGAAGACGACACTCTAGCGAGCAAAAAGATAGTTAACATTTAAAGCATACGAGTATGAAGACTTAAGGCTGAAACACAAACTCAAGCCATTCATAAGATACAGTGAAGTGCAAAAAAGTACCCCGCACCAAGAAATACGCGAAATATGCGTACTTGTGACTTTCAGATACTTAAGTACACTTGCCTTAATATAAACGCGAAACAAATATTTTCTAAGAAAAACTACGATGTCTGGGCAAAAATAAGGAGGGTCACGTTTAGTGCACACGAAATAAGCAAAATCTAAAAGTTTGTAGTTGTGTTGTATAGAATTGAAATATCTTAGGAATGTTTTATGAAAAATAGATGAAAAATTTTTGTAATGAAATATGAAAAGTCTTAGAAGCAAAAACATAAAAGCGTCTCAAATGCACACTTAAACCAAACTAAGTTAACACCCGTTGTTGTCTCTAATAAAAAAGTTTCTTTGAATGTTCTTTACCATACGAGTATGTCGAGCGCATTTTAATGTGTCAAATGGGGTCAAAATGGACTCAAAGTTAATAGCATCAGAGCTTCAGAGCTTCAAATAAACAAATAAAATAAAATTACTAAAATACAGAAATTTAAACACTTGTAGCTTTCTAAGTTAAGCTTGGTATTTAAATACTTAAGCTTAAGTACGTTCATTCAAAATAATTTCTTTTATTCATTTGACAGTACCTGGTGTTACGGGCCCGTATGGTGAAAGCGCACATCCACACTGCGTATCTGAAATTTAATATGATATTTTCAAAAACAAAACACTTAAACGAACAAAAATAAAACAAATTGTAGGGAAAATCATGGTTGCTCGGTTGGTTGGAGTTCTTAATTAACCCATAATTGCAGCAATTAGTAATGCGATCCATTAACCTGAATACAATAATGAGTATGAAAGTGCATCGAAAACGCAAACTTCCTATGAAGTGGGAGTGCGGTTTTCTGTTACTACTCGGCAATTTTTTGAAATGCACAAACTCATAGATAACTTTCTACTTAGCTCATGTGGATTCATATAGAACTAGAAGCTTTTAAGCTTTGTTAAGCATAAGGATAGGCATTTACTTTTTATATACTATTACTAAATGCATATTATATTTATTGGCAAATAGGTGCATTAAAATTTTTATTGATTTAAATTAATATTGCATGGGTTGCAAAATGTTTTGATTTTTAATAACTACATAGCTTTCAGCTTTAACTTTTTTTTTGTACAATAATTTATTTTAAAAATATAAACAAAAAAATTAAAAATACATACAAAAATACATTTACATACAAGTAAAATCACTTTAAGAAAATTAGTTTACTATACTATATTTACTTACCTGCTTATGAGAATTTTAACATTTTAATTTTACTATAAATTAATTAAACTAATCTTATAACTCGATTAAACACATATGCAAATACTATAAATATATTAAATGAAAATATTTATGTATGAAAATAATTTATAATTTAATTAGACATTCATATGCATTAATGAGATTCAATAAATATGTGGTTCTACTATATCATAAATACATGGAGTTATTTCAGGCTCTTAAAATTTGAGGATTCTAAGTATTTATTGATGAATTAATGGTGAACTTATGTCTTAGAATATTAAATCATAGATAATTTAATAAATAATCAATTATTAATTAATCATTAAATTCGTAATTGCATATAATATATACATTTATTTATTTATTATATATATATTTATATGTAATATATATAAAATAAAAGCTCTGATTCCAAATCAATCCTTAATTTTAAATAAATTAATAACCACGTATCGTAATATCGAAACTATTATTTCATTTAAAGTATATATCATGAGATGTATAATGCGCTATATTTTTTGCTTCACTGATCGATCAAAGAAGTGACTATGAAATGTTAGAAATAATTAGAAATGTGAAATATACACAACCTAATATCAATAAAGCACATAATATATTTATATTTATTTATTTATAATATAACTATAGTTGTGCTGATAACTATAGTTGTGATTATAACTGTGGATCAGAGCTATCATTCTAATTCTGATCCATAGTTATAATTATATAGTATAGATAAGAATAGAGTTATATAGTTATGATTTTAACTATAGCTCACAACTATAGCTTATAACTATATGTAGATCAAAACTGTAGTTATGATTATAACTATAGATCATAACTATAGTCATGATTATAACTATAGATCAGAACTGTAGTTACGATCATATATATGTTATATTTATCTAATATATAAATGATAGAAAAATTATATTGAAAATATTTAGGCTGGTACAAAACACTGATATAGGTATATAACTACACATAACATTAAACAACTAAAAGAAGGTGCTAGACTTATGGGGAATATAAAAAAGTAATGCTTTGAGCGAATTGGACATGTTATACGTATGTCAGATGTCTAATGAAAGGATACCATTACATAAATTGGAAGGGTGAATCTAAAACAATATAACGAAATGAGGAATACCGAAAAAAAAAGGTTGGACAAAAGTGTGCAGCATGTTCTTAGAGAGATGAATATCAACATCAAGAAAGCAAAGGCAAAAAACGAAGAAGAATAAAAGAATGTTTTAAAACAAACGTCTATTAGTCCACAAGTTATCTATTTATGTTAGCTCATTAGTGCTAATAATGAATAGCTGAATAGTTTTGATATTAATGCTGATGGTGATGATATATATTTGTCTTATATACATAATTATAAACTATGTAGTGTGTGTATATCAAGAGGCAGCCGAGAGGAACCTTCTGGGCTGAAGCTCAACTGAAAACAATCAACTGAATGACTATATTTATATATATATGTATTTTTATTACAAATGTATCATAAGTATTTAATAAATTATAATTTTTTTAGGTACTGATATTTTTTAAAAGTACTACAGAAGCAAATTTCTGGCTACGAGTTTGTATATAGTTTTCAGTATGGTCTAATGTATTTTAATACAAATCATTAAGAGAAACATTTAAGACTTTTGAATTTTTTAATAAATTTATATATTATTTAATATTATTGTAGTTTATAATTGAGTTGTTGTTTCTTTTCAAGACAAAGAATCTTAATTTTATTTTCCAATTAAGTGATTGTAAATCGTAAACGTTCTACAGAAAATATATTCAATATGTTTTACAAATATGGATAAGAATGTTACCGTAAAGAGAATATTCGTGGACCGCTGATTGTTGATCGATAATAAATAGACTAGATTTATATGAAATACTGTAGTAAGGTGTTTAATGTCGTTCAAAGCAGGTTTGAGGAGATGTGAATACGACTTACGTTGGAAGTGTTTTACTAGTAATGTTTTCAAAATTGTTATGAAGATATTACCACACATATTAATCACAGATTTTTGATTTTATATTAATATTATGTTAACGTTAATAACTTTGAATCATATAATCCCTATTTGAGATTTAAATAACTAACAAAGTTTTTAATAAAATTTTGTTTTTAAAAACTAATGCTAATAAACATGCTTTGATTTTTCAATCAGGATTAAGTTTCAGAAGAATTCCCTGAACTCAATGCGTCTTAGTCAAAGTAAAAGTCCAGCAATATATAACTTTGTTTCATTTATAAGGCAATAGATTCTAACTTCATGGATAAATAAACACAAATACAAATTTATTTTGAAATACCGTTACATGGATACAAACCAGCTTGCAATAGAGTTTACAATATTTCGCATTTTTCCATTCATGCCATTCATTCCGTTCCATGTCCTAACTCTGGGTAATCCATTTTCTGCTCATGCATTTGGGAATAAAATTTTTGCACATTTTCGCTGCTGTTGCAACAATTTTGCGCAACGAATTTCACGATTTATTTCATATTTAAATGCATAAATCGTAATAAAGTGTCCAAAATTGCAAAAGAGGATTGTGCACTTATAAACGATTACGTCAGTGCACCACTTTTCTAAATAAAATGGACATGCATAACTACGAAAAGCGGTGCAATACTATTGATAAAAATTATTTCTAAAACACAAATCCAAAATTATGTAGTTTAATTAACCAATTATTTTTCTAATAAGCACTAAAAATACTATAATTACTGATTTGTCAGAATATTCCCTATTTGGAGGTGAATTTTCTTCAATTATATTTGAAGTAAAAAATAAATCATAGATTAGTTACTTAGTTGTTATCTTATTGGCTATTTATTGGGTATTTATGGGTCACAAATAGATCTATAAGTCACTAGCAATGACCATACTGTTGCAGTTCCTTTTGCAGATATGCCGTAGGCATTATGTAGGATGTCAACACTTTTTGTGAATCTCCGAAATGCTTGAAACCCTATTCCTGAGACTTTCTCTAACTATGTATATTTTTAAGTTTTCAAGCATTTTAAACGTATTCGTAACAAAGTTAACTAAAGTTAACTTAAACTCGAGAGGAGATCAATGTTTTCCTCTTTTTTCAGCTCTTCACTTTTCCTACTGTCTTGACTACTGATAATTCCTACGCGTATATCTTTAGTTAATTGTTGCTGTCATCATACCTATGATTGTTCAGCACCTTTCATTAGCGAAACCAAAGCAAAATCAACTGACTAAACTGCTCAAATCTTTCTTTTGTAAAGAATTTAAATGAAAATTACATACATTGGTTAATATTGAATATTATATATTTAAATTTTTATAAAAGAAAACAATTAATAAATATTCGGCATGGTTTCAGTCGTCAGTTGGATGTGTATAATAATGAATGTAAACTACAATACATATTACAGTAAAACTAATTATAAATAATATTATAGAAAAATGGATTAAAATGAGAGAAACAAATTAAAAAATGAAAATATAGATTGCCAATTAATAAAATTTGAGTTAAAAATGAAATGAATTTAAGTTAGCAAACAAAAAAAATATTCAAAACTAAAAATCAAACTGAAAAATTAAACAATTTTCGTACTTTAAAGAATTTTTGAAAAAATGTTTAAGCACATTTCAGTCAATATTCATTCTATATAAAATTTGAATTCGAATAAGAAGATGGGAAGAATTTGTCTCTTCGAGCGTAGACACTTATTGGATTCCACATACTACAGGCACAAGCCTGACGACAAGCACTTCTCTAACAGCATCCTTCATGACACAGCTAAAGTCACTCTCATCGCCAAGTATCTACTGTCACTCGCCCGGTTGCACAACCCCCCTTCCGATATCTCCATCCCTACCACCGTCCCCGTTGACATCCCTAGAACCTCGTTCAAACCTTGTAACGCCTATTATCTTATCCTATACTTCGATTAGAGGGACTTTAATGCCAACATTATCCCTGTCTACAACGGTAGTTTTCGAGACTCTAGTCATACAGTTTATTGCTAGCCCACTTCCCGCATTTTCACTATAACCCTGTCCCTTCACCTATTGCCAATCCATCTACGTCATGCCTATGCTTTCTGGCATAGATGAACACTTTCTGGGTTAGATATACCTAGTCTCGTAGGTACTGGTCATATCTCCTAGTCTCTTAGGTCATATCTCTCACCTCGATTTCTAGAATAAAGTTTCCACATTGCCGTAGAAATCTTTTTCATTCATTCCTAAGAGGTGTTTTTAGTGGGTTAGTGTCTCACACTGTGGCTGATGGATGATGCTTTCTATCTACCACAAAAAAAATAAACAAAAACAAATAAGAAATCAAATCAACTTAAAACTATTGCTATTTCGATCATATTTGTTCCGGCCTTAAACATCCATGAGCATTTGCCAAAAACTTCATTACTCAAGTATTGAACAAGATCCCATTAAATGCGCAAATTTTATATTTCATCTAAATGGTATGTAGTGCACATTCCTAAAATTCTTCTTTAAAAGAATCGTTGTTCAATCGTTGTTCGTTTATACCTACTATGGCCTTATATATCTATGATCGGTGATGTATTATATTTTGTAGAAAAATGTATTTCGGCTTTATTAGTAAACAGTTTTTTATCTCTTCCTTCTACTGGCTATATCACTCATATATTTCTGTATGTGCCGGTTCTTTATAGTCTAGATAAATTTAATACAGTCATTTTTTCAGATGATTACAAAATCAAATAAAGATTAACTATTTATGTTATTTTGTGTATTGCGCTAGTATTCAAATGAAAACTTCAACTTATGATACACTCATAACAATTAATTTCTATTAAAAATCAAATGAAGCGAAAGGCTTTTCAATTTTAATGTAGGGTGCTTAGGAAAGAAACTAATATTTAGCACAATGTTTGTGACATTGTGATACAAAACAATTGTAAAACGTAACGAACTATGAAAAAAGTGAAACTAAATCCCAGGAAAAAATCTCAGTAGTATGTTTTCAAAATTTATTGCATAGAAAATCCTTTTTACGTTTGATACTTTCCTTCGCATTGCATTTAAGCCCTTTTTAATGCATCAGTTGCAAAATACAGATTATGTTTCTGTAGTAAAATGACGCAAACAGTTGGACTCGGGTGGATGACGCACAGGTGTCACGGTATGTGCATATCACAGCAATGTCGTTACCGGTACATTTGGATGTAAGTATGCAAGTGAGGTGCACCGGAATGATAAAGTCATAAAACGTCAGTTTCGTTCTACGATGGCTTCTGATAAAACAATTCATTGCGCGACTCCATGCAAGCGTAGGAAAATTTAATGGCAATCGTATTTGAGTTTGTAATTTGTTTATACACAAATAAAGATACAGTTTTGGCCTTAATGCATGGAATACTGCACCCATACAGACAGTTGTGTATACAAGGATGGATAAATTTGTAGACACTAACTGAATGAACGCCATAAACATTGCAAATCAGTTGATGTGCAATTGCGATGGCAATTTCAAATGCAACAGGATATAATCATGTCAGTTCACCTGATTAACTCTATAATCAAAATATGCTATGCCCTATTGATGTTTATTTCGAAAGGATTATATGAAGCCATATTTTTCATTGGATGCAATGAAGTTGTCATATTGATACAAAATTATGATAGTTATTGATTAATTGACTTGAAATTATTTCAGATAAAATTTTATTACATATGAATTTGTTCGATGTGAAATTTATGTCACTACATTTTTAGGATTGTGAATGATAACATAAAAATCTCATTTATCAACCTGTGATAGACTGTTTACTGCATGGAACTCGATTACCATTTGGTCTTATGCAGTTCACATTTTTAATAGAAAATATGATTATTATTAGAGAGAAAGGAGATAAGTTAATTAACATTATTTATGCTTTGGTTACATCCTTATACATTCTTATTTTTTTTTAAGATGACTTATTTAAATTAGTAATACTAAAAGTTAATTTCTGTTACATCTTGTATTGCATTTAACATTTTTAACATAGAAAGTAGTTGAATAATTTTATTAACAGAAATACTTGCGCTTACTTCATGAGTCTTAGATAGTATTGCATTTTTAGAATAGTTTTCAACCGATTTATTTCATTAATTTCTCACTAACAAGATATTTCATAATCAACTACATTGCATTTTAACGACATTTATGACAGCAATGACTATTTTAGTTAATAGAATCTATTGCATTTTATACCGTGGTCTCGAACAGTAGTGAACTACAATAACAAATATTTTTTTTATTATTTTAATTAACTGAATTTTTGAAAGACCACATATGATGTATATTTGGCCATACACGAAACAGGTGTATGGTCAGCCAAAAAATTAATACAAATTTAAGTATTATCACCCGGGTAGATTATATACCCGGGATTATATTTTGACACGGGTGGAGTATGCTTTCTAATGTAATTAAAATATATTGAGTTTTGTCTAATCCACTTGAATTTTCTAGTAGTTTACTCATATACCATAACTTCCTACTTTCTCCTCATGCTCATCATCGACTATAGCTGAATGTATACATAAGAGACAGATTTTATTCTTTTATTTGTGATCAAGAATATTATATAATAATTTATTAGCAGGCTAATTGGTCATTCAAATATAAATAAAAAAACTACACTTTATTAAAATATTTTTCCAATAATTCAGGGAAACTGGAGATGTTTATCGAAGATAGTCGATATATCGGAAAAATATTTTAATGAAATAAAAATTGTTTTTAAATATAAATAATAAATTATAGTTTTTTTTATTCCTATTTAAATGGTCAATAAGCCTGCTAATTAATTATTATGAGAAACATATACATTTTTGTTAACTATGTCTCCTATATATAGGTTCTTCAGTATTATTGGATTTATTGGATCTGTGGAATATACAACACGCTCGTGTATGTACATATAATATATATGTACATAATTGTATTATATACAATTCACACACACACAACATATATATATATATATTATAAATATATTATATATAACATGATATAAAATATATTGAAAATAAAAAATATAAATATATGATATATATATTATATCTATAGATATATATTATATATTATTATATATATATTATATATTTATACATTCATATTTTCAATGTATTGTGTGTCATATTATATATACTATATTTAATATATATATTATTATATATATTATTTATATATCATTTTCATATTATGGTTCCAATGGATTTTGTATGCCAATCGGTCACACCATAAATATGTTATTACCGATATAGATTTTAATTAAAATTCTATAATTTTTGTAAGTGCTGTCTGTTTTTTTTTTTTTGAATCAATAATAATTGAGAAACGTTTACATACCTGGTATTATTGGAGGTGTAAATATTTGAGTGTTGTCGCAGAGGTTAGATTCTACCACTTTTAAGAGTGTGAACTGTTAACAATTCACAGAAATTTTTAAAACAAAATTTATTTATCAAGTGGAGGGTAATTAAGTAATTTAAAACAAATGGTATTTATATGCATTTAAAAACCATTTTTTTAAATGCATTAAAAATAAATTTATTAATGAGGTGTGAAAGTATAAGTAAAAAATATTTATTTCTTTATCATTGAATTTATTATTTAAATTTTAAAATAAATTAATGATATTTATAGTACAAAAAATAATAAATTTTAATTAAAAATCACTTATTTTCATGTCAAAAAATAAAAAAAAAATATTTAAAATAATTTTCTGTAATTGCATTAATTGTAATGAATACCAGGCCATGTTAACATGTTAAATGGGTGATTTGCATTTACTTACGTGCTTTAAAGCGTGTAATATGTTCATTTATCTTTTTTTGACGTCATTTACCAAAACGCAACATCATAGTTTTACTATATAATTTACACAGTACAAGTGCATATCAACGCCCACAATCACCAAATATAATCATGAAATGCACATAGGATGGGTAATGATTCCAATGGTTGGAATGCAATCCGCAATATGTGTTGACCGTTTTACATATTACGAAATTTCATGTCTCTAATTGGAAATTAACTAATTCACAAAAAAGTATCTATTCTAACTAAAATAATTCCTATCTACCGTATTTACGTTACATGTAATAATTGGGGAATACATGGATAATTATCTCGCCACACACATAGCTTTTATCTCTCTCGAGTTTAATTAAGTCATGTAAAGTGCTAAGTCACTGATAAAGCGATTTTAATTTGAACATTTTAAAGTGTACAGAAATTACTATTGGACAACATGAAGTAAAAGGACATCGTTTGCGTCAAATATGCAGGCACCATTAGCAAATACGTAACATTACATATTTCAACTACTTTGATATGTAAATTATGTTTTCTCGTCAACCGAATTATTTAGTTTTACCACACATCTATTACATATATATATATATATATATATAAATTACATAAAAATTTAACGAATGGCGCCGTTATTATCTTTTAAGGCAGGATTTTAGCTCACATACTTTTTAGCTTTTTACTTTTATAAGGACGTATTGGATTATGTGGGTTACTCACTGTTCTTTTTGTAGAGTAAGATTTCGAATTGATCTTGTTGCTGATTTTCCAGTGTGTATTCCAGGCGCGCCACTGTCTCTTTGTCTGTCAGTTCACCGTACATAAAGCCGCATCTGCAATAACACAAAAATACCACAAAGAGTTATTTTGTTTTAAAAGTATCTTTGTCAAAAAACATTGAACCTTTTGCAACTACACATGCAAATTGTGAGTTTCATTCGACAAGTTCAATAATGTCGAATTCATCAAAGTGTAAATTCAAATGATGGGTTTAATGATTAAAATTCAACAAATTTTACGAGTACTGAAGGGAGTATACATACAACTAAATGAAGATTTTTTTAAAATGTTTTTTTATCCTACATTCGAATGAAATTAACTGGTATTCCATGTTAATGAGAACAACTATGTTAAATTAACAACTGCTTTACTTCTATTCGCAATAATATATATTCAAATATTTTACCTATCAAAACTGTACTTCTGTTGTATAAATACTTAAAAATCTCTAATTCACTTTATAAAATTTAGTTTCCCTTTTTTTATTTTAGTTATAAGATTTTATATTTTATAATTAATTATAATGCATAAAATAAGTAAATAGGTTAAATATTAGCCTTTGCTGCTATCGAAAACGAATCCGCAAAAATGGGTTTAACGATGAATGAAGGCAAAACGAAATATATGTCAACTTCTGGAAGAAATGAGAGTCGCTCGAACGCCGGGCTATTAGTTTGCGACTATACTTTCGGATCTTTCAAAAATTCGATCTACCTTTGCACTGTCGTAATAAAAAACAATGATGTCAACCTGAACATTAGACGAAGAATCAAGGAGCCTATTCCGTATGGGAATCCTAACACCACATGTGTGGTCGACTCATCATTCTCTTCACAGAATTTATAGTTTGCAATTATGTGTGCACCCAGTCTTGTAAGGTAGTATTTTAGTTTACATTGCCCTGTTAGGATTCCTGTTGAGATTCCTGTGATGATTCTAAGTTTTTCTTTAGATAGGTTCATACAATCCTGGTATCTCTTATTATTTTAGGTACCAATAAGTGATTTGGATTGAGTTGATGATAGTATATTATCCCAGTAATCTTATTGACCCTGGTTCTCCTTTATTTTTATGAGAGAAAGGAGCGTACTATGTCCTAGTCCAAAAAAAGGTTCCGGTTTCATCTTTGGTGTAGCCATTTCTTTCCTAGCTAGTTTGTTCGCATATTCATTTTCGCGTATGCCAGTATATCCTGATTTAATCATTTAATTTAAATACAACATTATTGTGATCACTTTAAAGTGATCGCTTACGGTATGCTTGATCAACTGAAAAATGTATGCTGATTTTAATGCAATCAGAAACTTGAAGAGAGAACAGAATTTTATATACTGCAGAATAAGTTAGAATAATATATGACCAAGTCAAAATGATTAGCTTATTTTCTAATGATTTATAGCGAAACATAACACCGCTGTGAAATGCTGTCAACACTCAAAAAATAATATATGGTATACTGTGACTTATTTCCATTTTGATATAATGTTGATGTTATTTCCATTTCCCAAGTTTAAAATAACACTTGATAAGCCACGTATTTTAATAGCACAACAGATAAAGCTAAGCGTGCCTAAGACTGTCATATACCTAAAAATATGATCCAACTGAATTTCTTGGAAAGGAAACTGGGATGCATGGTGTATGTGTATACATTAAGACCGAAAAGTTTTCGGAAATTCTCATTTAAAATTCGCGCGCTGTATATTTTTCGATATTTTAAGTTTATGTAGTTTGGCAGCACTGTCCTTAATTACTATGCCAAAAATGAGCGCGATCTGTCAGACAGTTCGTTTACGGCAGCTGTTGAAACCAGTTCACCTCAGTAGGGCGTTGCGAAAAAAACAATGGAAAAAAATATTGAACAAAGAGTTTGCATCAAATTTTGTGTTTCGAACGAAATTTCGTGTGCAGAATCGTTGCGAATGCTACAAAAGGCTTATGGGGAATCAGTTTTATCGAAAACTCAAGTTTATGAGTGGTACAAAGCCTTCCAGGACGGTCGTACGACCGTCGAAGACATTTCGCAACGCACTACTGAGGTGAACTGGTTTCAACAGCTGCCGTAAACGAACTGTCTGACAGATCGAGCTCATTTTTGGCATAGTAATTAAGGACAGTGCTGCCAAACTACATAAACTTAAAATATCGAAAAATATACAGCGCGCGAATTTTAAATGAGAATTTCCGAAAACTTTTCAGTCTTAATGTAATATAAAGAGGTGAATACATGAAAGGTGACAAAAAAGAAGTAAAAACATTTTTTAAAAAATTGAAACTTCTTAATATTATTTGATCAAACTTTGATTTCTTAAAAACTTGTCTAAATTGATAAAAATTTATTTCATTGCTTTTTGTTAAAATTGACTTAGTTAATATTATTAAGGCGCAATATCAGGACCTCTTAACATTGTAGACTCCATTGCATGGATAATGATGATTAGGAATCACCAATACACCTTCTGCTACAGTGTCCTGCTTTCGCAAAACATAGACTCTCCTACTTAGGGTCACATTTTTTCAATTCACTAAGAGAGCTAGATTCTATTTCCATAGCTCGTCTCAATGGCTCTTTGTGGCCAGTACCAAATGGTTATAGGGACAGGTGTATCACAATAGACCTCATGGTGTAAGTGAGTTTTCGGACGGCCCCAGTAACCTAACCTAACCTAATATTATTAACTTAATATTTATAATATAAATTAAGTAATAATTAATATTAACTGTACATTCATATATATATTTTTTAGTGAAAATAATTCTAAGCTTTACATTTTTACACAAATCAGACAAAAAATTGTGTTTGTAAAATTAAAAACTAAAGTTAAGTACTTCATGAATTTTTAAAAAAATTATTAGAAACATAAAAAGTTGTATTTATTTATTATCCGAAAAAAGTTTTGTTGTCGATTGTGCATACAGAAATGCATTCAGAAATTCAGAGAAAGGATACTCAGAAAAATTGCATTGAAAAGTTTTTTAAAGCACACAAAAAAGTTTGTTTCTATTTCGATTCACCGAAAATTTATGCAAAAGTAACATTTTTGCAATTTTCACTAAAACTTTGAATAATTTATGATATCGCTAAATTGCATAAAGACAAAGAAAATACTTTTCGATTTTCTTCTTCGTGCAACGCTTAATTTAATATAAAAGACGAAAGTTGTCTTAGAACGCGCATTCCGAGCGCGTATCCAAGTGAACTGAATATGAAATTTCTAAACTTATAAAGAATATATGAAACTTTTATTATTTCATCTATAAAACTAAAACGAAAACGAAAAGTAATGTATGAAATTTTTATGAAACTGCAATCATAAAATATATTAAAATGACAACAGCTGCTGACAGTATTTTTGCCACTTTAGAAACAGAGTCCATATATTAAATTTACATAAAACGTGACAATGGAAAAGACATTATTTGGGTTAAACTAAATTGCATAAAATACACTTTGTACATATAAATATACAATAATATCAGAATATACACTCACGTATATTTGGCATACATGCAAGTGTTAGCCCAACAGGGCGTATGAGTGACACACTATTTATTTAATACGTAAAATATATATAAATTAAATATTTAAGTCGAATTCAGTAAAGAATGTAAAATATGTTAGCATTGTGAATTTGGCAAAACTGTTTAATTTATACTTAATAATTGTACTGCATTTCAAATACAAAATATATAGTTTTTAGTATATAATTGTAATTTATACCTACATATATGTAGTATGCAAATATATGCACTTCAGTAGCATATTTTAAATGGCTAAAAACGATATCATTTAAATTTCCATAAATAAGAATCAATTCAAGTTTGGTTTGTAAATTCAAGTCCAAATGACTTGAGGCACCCATATATGGTACATTTATGTGTGGTTATGTGTATCAGTAAGTAAATTGAAATAGCTTAGTAACAATTGGTAAGATTCCAAGTAATATTATCGTTTTTGGTCAGAAAAGCAAAAATTTCAGAAAGTTACGACATTTTAAATTTATGTGCACTTAACTCTGCACAATAAAGTTTGTTTAGTTTTCGTAGTAAAACATTTCCAACTATCAAAATTTAAGCAAATAAAACTATGCAAACAGCACTCAAAATAACAAATGGAATATTATATTTAAATATTATATATTTACTTTTCATTTGAAACTTCAAATTATAAATTTTGATTTTGTTTTAGATATTAAATAAATTATTTAATTTTTAGTTTTTACTATAAAAGTAATAGGTGTAATAAAATAATAATAATAAAGAAATAAATTTTCGTTTTTCCAAAGAAGTGTGTAAATTAATTTATTTAATATATAAATTTTATTTTTAAAAACTTCATAATTTTATTTAATATATAAATGTTTTATGTACAACTTTTTCCATATAATTGCTAAAGACTTATTAATTTTATTCCGTATAATTGCTAAAGACTTATTACTTCAAATGATTACTCCTTACTTCGAATGCTTGCTAAGAACTTATTATTTTAATGATTGCTAAAAGACTTATTACGTTTAATGATTGCTCAAGACTGACTCTTTTTGTTTTTAAGAAGAATGATTGAAGTCATTCCAGAAATTTTACAATTGGATTGTATTCCAACTTCTAAAATTCCTACGAATATTCTAGAAGCTTCTTATCTCCATCCTATAGGACTGGAGCTTCTATTTTCTCAAGCGCCTCGTAAGCGTCTTTAGCTTTGGCGTCAGTAGCCAGATGACGAGATTAATATCAAATAGTATATGGACATCTCATCGATCAAGTATTCAAAATGATACTTGATATGTTTTGTGCAAGATACTGGCAGTTAGGAAAGAAAACATTTTGCAACAATGTTGCCATAAGAAGTATAGGCATTATGTCTGAATGTGTTTACATAGACGCCTTAATGCCAGATGACGAGATTAATATCAAATAGTATATGGACATCTCATCGAGCAAGTATTCAAAATGATACTTGATATGTTTTGTGCAAGATACTGGCAGTTAGAAAAGAAAACATTTTGCAACAATGTTGCCATAAGAAGTATAGGCATTAAGGCTGAATGTGTTTACATAGACGCCTTAATGCCAGATGACGAGATTAATATCCAATAGTATATGGACATCTCATCGATCAAGTATTCAAAATGATACTTGATATATTTTGTGCAAGATACTTGCAGTTAGGAAAGAAAACATTTTGCAACAATGTTGCCATAAGAAGTATAGGCATTAAGTCTGAATGTGTTTACATAGACGAACGCGCATAGGCGTCGTGAGATATTTTTGATGCGCAATATCTAAGTACGCATTCTGAAGACACAAAAATGTAAAACAGTGGCGTAGTGCCGTTATGTTATTTTAGGGATTTAACTTGTATGGATAAGCGTTATCAGAAATCAGAAAATACTGCTTACTAAACTGTACATAATAATTATTATTATGTTCTTTTATTCAGTCCCTTCAACAAAATATTGAAGTAACTAGAGAATTTTATACTTTATGTAATTAAACAAAAATCCAGGCATCTATATATGCCTGGTATATGAGAAGAATTCAGTAAAGGTCGTAGTTGCAGCGAACAAGTTGTAGTTCTATGTATATCGAAAATAGGTTATAAATTAGATCACTGATAATGAGTACTTGACAATACTTGAAACAGCGTTGTATGGTCAGCCAAAATTCAATAAATTAACTAAATTTTTTTGTGTTGTCCTTTCTTTCTTTGCTATTCGAAACCCTCTATATTTTATAATAATAAATTTTAAAATATTTATAGAAATAAATGCTTATGGTTTAACAAATTAGAAACTCCGTCTATATTTATATACAAATTATTTGCTTATCTACCATAAAACGAAAATATCCTTCGCATGAAAATATTATTTATTTAAGTATTTAAAAAAAAAATAAGAACAAATATGACGCTTCCTCGTCTAGCGATCCAATTTGGGATCCTATTAGATTCAACATTCACAATATAAATAAAGCAGGAAATGCTACCAACATCAGATAAAAATGCAAGGAGAAACAAAGGAAATATTTAGGAAACTGTGTGTAAAAACAGGACATAACACTGAATACCACAAAATAAAAATAAAAATAAAAAACTTTAATAAAAAGAAAAATTAATATAAAAAATTTCAAATAAAATATAAAAATAGTATAAAAAATTTAAAATGCAATATAAAATAAAAATAAAAAACATTCACTTGTTTAAAAAAAATTTATAACATGGAATCCTTTCAAGCGATCCTTGAGCGAAATGCTTATGTGCAGTTTTTCTACAAATGCACGCGATTCAAATTTATTTTTAGACGCAATTGCGTTCGCATTGTGCTTCAGTCCTTAAGTCTCTAAAGAGTGTGTTTGTATGCATGTATGTGTATGCGTGTGTGTAAGTGTGCATATGCCTTTGTTGATTATTGCTTTGCGGTTTTTGTGTCACATGCTTTTTGACGTTGATGTCAATAGAATTGGGCTTATGTACTTATCAGCAACACCAAAGCAGAGTGAAGCATTTGCTCCACATTTTCAATTTGTTTTTGTTTTTATTTTTATTTTTGTTTTTTGTTTTTTGTTTTTGTCTTTATGGTTTGACAAAAAATTCTGTTGTTATTTTTATTTTATTTTGCTTATTTGCTTTACTTTTGACTTGTTTTCTTACAACTTTTTATTTTCGATTTGTTTTTATTTGTTGTTTATTCGACAATTTTTTTTTGTTATAATTTTTGATTGTTTTGTTTGAGTTTCTATTGTTCCGGTTTGTTATTCAAGCTGGGAAGTCAGTGTTTTTAGGGTTGTTGACAATCGAATTTATTAAAATGGCTTTCAGAGCTAAATGGGTTAATTTTGGTGAGGAGTATTTGCGAAGCAGGCGGGCACTTCCCTCTCTGATATTTATTGGAAAAATTTTCTTTTTTGTTTTGGTGGACAAAAATGTATTTATTTATTTAAAGTAGTTGAAATAATGGTATGTAAATTTAAAAGGAAAAGAACATAAAACACTTGGTTTAAAGCTCTAGCTAAGTTTACAATAAATGGCGTAATAAATATTACATTCATTTATACCTTTTTTATATATTTTCAGTAGCTTTATTGTTATTTTGAAATTATTAACATAAAAAAAATATATCTGAATTTCAAACTAACATTCTCATTTCTAATCTGTATTACAATAAAATACTAAAAAATGTGCAACTGAAAAAAACAAAACTTATTTATTCTATAAAAATGAACATGTTAAATAAATTTAAAAATAAAAAAGAAATTATTTTTTTTTTTAAATAAAATGTTATAAAAATGTGAGAAGAAAAACGAATTACTTATTTATATTATTTTTATTTATTTATTATTTATTTTTATTATTTATTTATTTTTTTTTTTATTTATTATAAGCTAAATTGCTAAAAAAATGTGAAATTATTAAAAAAAAATATTTATTTTTTAAACGTTAAAATATTAAAGAAAGGTGAAATGAAACAAAGAACATTTATTTTTTAAAAACTGATATGCTGATAAAAACTGATATAAAATTAAAAAACAAAAATATTTAGTATTTAAAAACTGAAATGCTAAAATATGTAAAACAAAAGCAAAATTATTTATTTTTAAGAAGCTACAATGCTAAAAAATGTAAAATTAAAAAAGAAATTATTTATTTTTTAAAAGATTTTAGCTGAAAAAATGTATAATTGAAAAAAAAATTATTACTTTTTTAAAGTTAGAATACTAAAATATGTATAAAGAGGTTTTTCAAACAGTAGTCAACTACAACAACAAAAATTCACTTTATATTATTTTAATTAATTGAATTTTTGGCTGACCATACAGCTATATCAAGTATTGATAAATTCCCATCATCAGTGGTCTTGGAAATAGTTCTTGTATTTAATTATTCGTAAATAATTTTTTTGAGACTACAAGTATCAGGAATCGAATTTATGACCCGCCAAAATTGAAGCTCAGAGTCAACGCACCTTAACCAACTGACCCAAAGCCGTACTTGAGTTTCTTATGTTCACACATTTTTCTGGAATTTTGTTACTTTGCTATGAAAGTTTTATTAACAAATTTACTTGCTATGTTTATATTAGAACAAAATCATAAACCAGCTGCAGAATAATTGATTTAATTAAGCATATTTTTTATTTTTAAATGTTAAATTTAATACTATTCTGTTTGTAGGGACATAAATATGTATATAAAATAAAAAAACCTTATTTATTTTTAAAAAGCTGTAATGCTAAAGATATGTAAAATTGAAAAAAAATATTACTTTTTGTAATAAAATATCATTTTTTTGATATGCTAAAAAAATCCAAAATTAAAAAAAAATATTTATTGCTTGAAAATTGAAATGCTAAAATATGTAAAAAAAAATTTCATTTATTTTTAAAACATTAAAAAGCTAAAAAAAATGTAAAATTAAAAAAAAATTATTTAAAAAGCTAAAAAAATGTAAAATTGAAAAAAAAATCTCTTTTAAAAATTAAAATACTAAAAAAAATTAAAAATCAAAAAGAGAACATTTGTTTTTCCAAGCCAAAATGCTAAAAAAATATTAATAAAAAAAAAATTAATTGTTTTCTGCAAAAGTTAAATCTTTTAATTATCTGTACTTGAACCGTTAAGAAGAATAATTTCATTAGATAAACTTTTTCAAAGGAAACCATTAAAGATGGCTTTTCTATTTTATTATCTTAACTTTGTTTTGCTTTTACTTTATTTTAATTCCTTACATTGTACTTTTCTGTGTAACTTAATTAAGTAACAGAAAACAATTAAAAGTACAAATTAAAAATTATCTTTAAATCAAATTGCGCAAGTAAGCTTATATTTACTTTAACTGAAAAATTGTCTTCAGATTAGCTCTTGAATGTTTAATTCTTAATTTCTTTAAAAGTAGTTACTTTTTATGTCATTTAAGTATAGTCTTATGGGTACATATATGAGCTTTACTATTACAAAGTTAAAATACCAGAATTACGTTTACAATTTATACTACTATTGAAGTAAGTTTTGAACGTCAGTGAAGTTGCACTTTGATAGAAATAAACAATTACTGAATACTATGTTAAAATAGTTAAGTTAATTGCTATGAATTTCGACACAGGTGAGAAAGACACAGGAAGCAAATAGGTAATTCCCCGAAGTAGTATTTCATATAGAAAAGAGGGCCCAATCAATGTCCTAGTACTAAGCTCTAAATACGATCATTGAAACTTAACTGTTTATTGCACCTACAAAAATATTCTATACTACATATTTCTTCCTCGAGCAGAAACTTAAACTTAAAATTTAAGTCTTCCCATTTCGAAATTCCTGCAGTTGCATGTTTCTGATGAATCAGTGTGTTTTAAGAAAACAATTCTAATAAACTACACATAGCCTATATGGTGCAAATCAGGCGTAAATCAAACTTTTAACACTGTCTGGCATGTGGATGCATTGGTTTAAATAAAATTTCTCCATAAAAATCCATTACAGCTAACCAACGTTTTGGTCAACTTACTGAAACTCAAAAAATTCCGCATTTGATATGAAATCTGTGCATAAGTTACTCGTGGAATAGACTCATCTTTTCAACATCAGATGAAATCCATATATGCTCTTCAGCTTTCTCTACAAATGATCAAATAAATTTCACCATATGGTGTTATATGTTACCATAGCAACATTATAAGCTTTTTATTTAAGAGAATAAATGTTAAAGTCTTGATCAAAATGATATTTTTTGATATATCAATACTCTTAAACTTTCTAGATAAATTGTAAGGCTCTAATGCAGGTATAGCCGATATGGATGCTTTTATGGTTTAAATTGTCTAGATTGGCTTAGAGAAATCTTTCTAAACATAGCCCATATGCATTCTTTCGTTTAGACGTCTACGTACAAGTCAATACTTTCAAATTCTCTAGATTAACTTATAACGATTTTTTCAAGTATAACCTATATGGATTCTTTCATTCAGACATTTAATACAAGTCAATAAATATTATCAGATTCCTCAGTAGTGTTAAATTGTCTAGTTTATAAGGCATTTGTCAAGCATAGCTTATTATTACTCACGAACATTTGAAGGGGAAAAGTTACTTTTCTGATAATTGCATGGTCCCCTTGGATTGTTGGTTTTCGTAAATATTACCGACGCATGGCTTCCGGAAGAGCTGATTAAAATTTAGTAGACGTTATTCAACATTCTTTGCAGTAAGAAAATAATGAGTGAATGAGTTTTACCCAAGGGTTGAAGCCAACAGCTTCAGTTATCCTGACGAATTGAGGTTGACTCTTTTAATGGAAGTATCTTAGTCGCTGTGGTTAAAACGCATGGTTATGTGAATATAATGTCACATTTATTACTTTCATTTGATGTGAAGTATCATTATCACAACTGGATCAAAGAACATCAGAGTTATTAGATAGAGAGAACAGAAGAAAACATCCCCACTCCCTTCCAATGAAGTAACTATACCCAAACATATAGCTTCAATTGGTATCAGATTTAGTTGGAATTGCAATGAGGGCATTGCATTATACTGACACGTTTTTTAAGAGTACCATGGTGTTGAGCGTTAAGGGCAAGTAATCACGTTAAAAAACTATAGATTACACTTTTATATTTAGCAATTTCGGACCTATACCAATATATACGATGGCATTGTATACCATTTTTTGAGAACAGTTTTCTATATAAATATATATTAATTAGTTTGATTCTTTCCTTCTTCAAGTGACGATTTATGAAACTCTACTATTAACATATATGTCCAGCCAATAATGTAGGGTACTGCAACCAATATTACAATTTTTGTCACTGTTTTTCTAAATTGCCTCAATAAATTCAATATTCATGCATCGACATAATTGTTGGAACTACAGGAAGGGCAGCAGCAAAAAAAAAAGATGTCGAGAAAGTAATTTAATTTAGCAAAAAATGAAACGAACAACAGAATAATATTTTTACATTGAGCAGGAAAAAAAGAACACTCAAGGGTATCTTAAAATAACTTTTCTTACATAAAACAACTGCGGCGGTTGCAAAGAAATGTGGCAGCATGGCAGCATGGCAGCAGTTGCAGCATTAGAACGAGTAGAAATACCAGTAGAAATAGAAAGATACAACAAAAATAGAACATAGAACCACGAAGCTACAATTACACTAACGACCAATATACAAATTGTCCCTGAGAGTTTTAAAGGTAAAATGAAGCGCACTTGGCGTCAGCGAAAGGATATGCTCGAAATTTATGGCAATTTAAGTGCAAGCAAAATGGACTTATTAGAGCCAAACGCACACTTATGAGACTAATTTTCAAATACACCAACAAAAACCCACTTCTCACTTGAGATATTTTAGTCGAAAATAAACAAGAAGAATGTCATGACAAGTATTTTAAGCTCGGTTTGCTAAAAAAATTAATATAAGAAATGCCAGTGCTTGAATATGAAATTTTTTACAAGCACTAAAACCTTAAATGGACACTTGCCGAGGGCAATAGATGTGTGCTACATTTTTAAAAAAGTTTTTTTAGCATATATCGAAATACATTCATCTACATTAATACATACATACCTATACAGATATATCTAAATATACAATTATTTCATATGTGTGCTTATTTTTTGTTATAAATTTTTCATTTCTCGAGTTCAAGAAACTGAGTTCACATACATCCTAAGGCTATTTTTATTCTTTATAAAGGAACCATTCTATAAATGGTTGTGAAAAGTGAAAAACAGGTTAAAAACAAAGATGCATCTTTACTAGCTGAGTATTTAAACGTTAATGATATGTTAGATATATAAATTTATTTAACCCAAACACCTTCATATGTTTATGGTCCCTTAAATTCATATCTTAGGATAAAACATATTTTATCATAATTTTCTTATATTAATATAATGGACAAATTTTGAAATATGTATAAATGTAAATAATTAAAATTCCATTAAAATTAAAACTTAATATAAAAATATAAACAAAACCCGTTAAATTTGTACGTATTCCTACTTTTTTCCTACTTTACTTTTATTGTTTTCAATACATTTATCCTCTTTTGAAATGCAACTTTAAAACCACTTTTATTTTTAAACTCATATCTCAAGATCAAACACATTTTGTCATAATACATTAAGACTGAAAAGTTTTCGGAAATTCTCATTTAAAATTCGCGCGCTGTATATTTTTCGATATTTTAAGTTTATGTAGTTTGGCAGCACTGTCCTTAATTACTATGCCAAAAATGAGCTCGATCTGTCAGACAGTTCGTTTACGGCAGCTGTTGAAACCAGTTCACCTCAGTAGTGCGTTGCGAAATGTCTTCGACGGTCGTACGACCGTCCTGGAAGGCTTTGTACCACTCATAAACTTGAGTTTTCGATAAAACTGATTCCCCATAAGCCTTTTGTAGCATTCGCAACGATTCTGCACACGAAATTTCGTTCGAAACACAAAATTTGATGCAAACTCTTTGTTCAATATTTTTTTCCATTGTTTTTTTCGCAACGCCCTACTGAGGTGAACTGGTTTCAACAGCTGCCGTAAACGAACTGTCTGACAGATCGCGCTCATTTTTGGCATAGTAATTAAGGACAGTGCTGCCAAACTACATAAACTTAAAATATCGGAAAATATACAGCGCGCGAATTTTAAATGAGAATTTCCGAAAACTTTTCGGTCTTAATGTATATTGTATTGAATGTAGAAGAACAATTTAAGGTAAATATGAATGTAAATAATAAGAATTTTCCTGAGAAAGTCTATCAAAATTAAGACTTGTAACAGAAACAGACTAAGACGAGAACAAAACAGTTTTAGACCGGGTCAATCGTGCGTAGATCATATAAATATTCTACGATTAATGATAGAACAATCTGTAGAATGGTGATTTTCGTTGTATTTGCTTTTTGTTGATTTTAAGCGGACGTTTGATACCATTCCAAGAAAAGAAATCTGGAGGACACTCAGAGAAAATGGCATACCAGACAAGAAATTTAGCCTAATAAAGGAAAACTGCATACGTTTCAAAGTCAAATTAAGCGATAAATTTACAACATTAAAAGGCGATCGGTAAAGCTATGTACTATTGCTGCTTCTTTTTATCATAGTACTGGATAAATTGCTAAGCAAAACAAACGATGAATGCCCAAAAGGAATTGAATGGTGACCAAATGAAAAACTCTGTTTCACTGTGCATATGCTATAAGCCACAAGCAACGAAAATTCGAAGCCCTGATCAAGAATGCAGCTGCAGTTGGCCTTAAGGTGTATTTCAACAAAAACAAATTAATGAGAGTCAGCGCAACAATAGTTGACCCTCCTCCTCAACTATGAGGTATCTATATAATTTCGCAACATAATTCCTTAAGATGGGGGTGTGGTCACGGATGTTGACTCCCGCATAATAGATAATAATTTGCGCGCAGTTTGGAATTCATAAAATATTGACCAAAGGACAACTAACATCTTTAACACTAATGTCAAACCCGTTCTCTTATATGGTCAAGTGAAATTCTCCTCAGAGTCAACATCCACAACTATGAGACATCAACTATGAGATAGCGTTACAGTATAACATGGTTTCTAAAGATGGGGGTGTGGACACGGGTGTTGATTCCAACTGCGGGCACTGTAGAATTTATTAAATATTGATCAGAGGACCGAAAGAATTTTTAATACCAATTTTAAATCTGTTCTCTTATATGGTTCCTAAACATGACGCGAAACGCAGTCCTTACCTAGAAAAGTACAAACATTCATTAACAATTACCTGCGCAGAATTTGTATTCTAGTCGAACATAATTTCAAATCAAGAAATTTACAGTATAGTTAAATGCAAACTGATTGGTATCACGGTGAGAAAAAAAGAATGTGATATTGCAGGGATTTTTTTCGAGTGGAATTCGCAGGGCACCCGCAGAACACCTACAATACTAGGATACGCTCGATACATGAGTAAAGTAGAAACTTAGTTGCCTGGGAAATCATTATCGCGTTATAACATATTCCAACAGAAGCGTTCTAAGGTACTATTCGATAGTACCTTATATATACTTCTTTTTTATTTTTAGCTTTGAACTTATTTTCATAAAAATTTTATTAAATGTAACTACTTTCGTAATGCAATCAAGTTCAAAAGAATTTTATTGCACAAATAATGGCTTAAATATTTTTATTTAATGGAAATATTATCAGCATCCTTCAGCATTTACAAAGTATTAAAAAACTTTCAACGCTGAAATTTCCTTTTTCAATTTAAATATTTTAATTTTATGCCACAATTTGTATTCAATGAAATTCTACAGCTTAAGGCTCATTTTTCAAATTCTGCACTTTAACCATAAATTCCTGTCCTGTCCTGCCCTGTTCTGTTGCCGTTTTATATGTTCAGTTCAAGTTTAAAATAACCTCAACGTCCTGAAATAAGGAATGGCAACAATAATATTTATGCTATGACATGATGAGTCCCTGAAGAAGCATTAATTTATTTATTTTTTTCAATTCGACTCTCTTGTTTATTATTTCGCATATATTAAAATGTAAATAAAGTTTATATTGACAAGGTTATATATGTTATGTGTGGGTTTTGTGCATTTATTAACACATTAGCATAAATTATACTGTAAAGAAGAGATAAAATTTTTATGTAAACTGACAAGTAAATGCCTTTGCTTTTTAAATGGTTTTATGGTTGACAAGTTTTTCTAGTTTGGGAACAGAAACATGCAGTGGGTTTAGTAGCCAATTCGGAAATCATAAAGTAATTTATGCTACTTTTGTCCAGAACACATGCTTGGGGTTCTGGTCTAACACACAACTATCATCTAAACATCAATTAGGTATCTGGAAGTGGTACATACACATACCTGCAGGACTTCTGCATAACCTCAGCGCGGTTGTAGCCGCTGATTTTGCAGAAGGATTCATTGCAATACACAATCGGGAAGTCAACTATCTGTGCGTTGGCCAATAAAAATGAGCTATCCGCTGAAAATAAAAGTAAAATTTTTTTATTAATATTTTGTTGTATTATATATATTAAAAGATGTTTATATATGTGTTTAATTTTATACTGGAAAGGACAAAAAATAATTAACACTATTTTAGTAAGTACATATAAATTTTATTTACTTGATTTCTGACATAATACAATTCTTGTGTTTATCTATAGTGGAGCTAAACCGATAGTTTATTTATAACATATATAGTATATGTTCCACTGTAATCATCCAGCTCAATAAATGTGATTCCAACCTAAAAAAATAATTTAAGAGATAAACATTTAACCCAATTTATTTGCTGTCTTTAATGTCATACAAAGTTTTTGGTGAAGGAATTATCCCCACAAAGAGGATAATTTATTATATAAACGAATTTTATATAGGTATAATGATTTTTGACTATTACGCATCTCTGGGTTCCACGTCACAGAGATTATGCATGCAATGCCAGTCAATGAAAGAGTTATCCTCACAAAGAGAATAATTAATTATATATACAAATTATATATAGAATGATTTTTGACTATTACAGCTCTAGGTTCCGCGTCACAGAGATTATGCATGCAATATCAGTCATACAGATATCTTTATGTATTGAGCTGTTCAATATAAACTAAGTCATCTTATTTCGATGTTCCAAAAAGATTTCTGTCTCATAATGGGTATGCTGACCATTCGAAGTCGAATAGGAAACCAACCAATAAGATATAATATTTACAACAATTTTTGCCACAGTTCTAAGGAGAGCAAAGAGCTTAACTGCATAACCTATGCGCCTCAGTCACACAGAAATCTGTATGTATTAGGCTGTGGTACTTAGTGCAAAGCAAATTTAGAAAGCTCAATAAGTTGATTCGTAAAGATTTTTGTCTCATAATGGGTGTGCTAGTAAGTCACAGTGGGCTGAAAAATTTAACAATAAGATATAATCTCTTCAACAGTTTTTGCACAGTTTTAAGAAGGACAAAGAGATATGAAAATAGTCAGCAACTACAATATTCAATGCTAAGTCCTTTTAAAGTGACATTAACAACAACAAGAATACATATATTTGGGAGATATATACTCACGCATATATGCAAATAGTTTACAAAATAATAAAGAAAAGTAATTAAAAGTTAAACTTAAAGAAAGAAAATAGAGTTTTTAAAATATGTGATAGTTGTCTTCTACGAAAAAACTCCATTGAGTGCAAGGACCCAACTTTAATTGAACCATAATTTAATGCAGTTGACTTGCTTTTTAAGTTAGGAATATTTGTCTGTGACAAATATTCATAAAAAAAAAATATAAAAAAAAATATTGCATGTCTTATACAACTTTTTATTATCTTATGGATAATAAGTTTAATTAAAATATATAGACAGAAAACAATTTAAGACATTTATGAATATAACAACATTTTCACATGCGAGAATGAATGGTTATTTAGTTTTATCATGTGTAACTTAACTAATATTCCTAACTGACAACCTATTAATCTTTCAAGTAAAAATTATTAAATATTATAATATTCTTAATATAATATAACTTTATAAAAATATTACTACAACTTATGACGTTCAAGTATTCCACGTGCTCTTTTGCAAGCCATTCAGTTATACTTTGCAGAAAAGACTTTTCACTCTATTATTGAAAAATATGGATTAGTTCTATGTTAATAAATTATTATAAACAAATTTGGTTTTCTTTCGAGAATATCGTAAACCAAACTAAAGTTAAAATGTGTTTTCTTGATATTAGTGACTTAATGCGCATTTTCATCTTAATATTAGTTTCTTCCCTATTGTATTTATTTTTTTAATTCCACACTATAAGTTCACTATTGAACTATTGCAATTCTTATACAAAATATTTAGCTATATTTTGTACGTCCAGACAAAAATTGGATGATACTCACCAGAACCATTTTACGTTTAAAAATGTCATTGTGTCACATTGAGGGTAGCAGATGATGTCCCTCAGAGTATATAATTCTTAATATACTCCACAAAATCAATGTTTCAATGTGTGTGTCGTTTTGTTCGTACTTTTATATTCTTTTAGACAATGAATTCTGCGCTTGTGAGATAATACATACAATTTATAATATCATTATGTATTTAAAATTTAATGAACCAGAATGAGATTAAAATTATTTAAGAAACATATTCATGTGTTGTAAATTTTAAATAATCTATATATTATTAATAAAAATATTGAAAAAGGTTTAGAGATATTGTTTTATATTCAAAATGTGAGTTGATTTATAAATCAAGTTTTTATTTAAGCTTTAAATTGAAGCTTCAAAAATAACAATTTATAACTTTCACTTTAAGTCTCAATTATTACTTTTTATTCAGTTATTCAGTTTTATTTCAGTTTTCAAATTTTACCCATTGTATTTTTATAGTCTTTACTATTTACTATACAAAACAATCTTATTTTATGACAATATTCAATTTTTAAAAAATCATCTCTTGTTATATTTTCATATTAACTGCCACAATTTAGAACCAATAACGACACTACTTGGCGTATGAGTGACAAAAATTGTGAATTTTATTACCTGACAATTGCACTCACTATAAACGCTATTTGCTTTTAAGAAAATTTCTCAATCTTATGCACAAATTTTATCTTGTAATATTTCACATATACCGTCATAAGCTATTCCAATAACCGACATATACAATTTTACATAGATCTACATAGATAATGTATGTTCGGGAGTACATATTTCTATTTATATCAAAAAACTGAATTCTTTACATCAACGGAAAATAACATTAGTGCCATGTGAGCATGGGTGAATGTCTGTATTATGTGTTTCATGTAAATGAATTTCAGATGCTCCTGCATGTACAGCTTCAACGTCATTAAAATATTTTTGCTTGCTATTTTTGTTTTACAAATTTTGTAGTTAGATATTTTAGCATGCATGAGAAAAAATTTATCCTCTCACCATATTTGTTTAAATAGAAAATTCCTAGCATAATGTAGCTTGCTTTTATTTAATATAAAATTCTAATTAGAATTTGATACTAAAGTGGTTGAAGTCAGCATAGTTGCACTTTGTCAGTGTTTTGGTGAAAATTACATTGTATGTCAACGCCATGCTCAGATTAGTGAATTAAGTTTTTAAATTTAAATTTCACATACTATGATGATTATGAATTATTATACTTTAATTTAAATTCTGTTACATTTTCTCATAGAAAAAAATACACCAGCTAACAGCACCAAAAATGTGGCAAAGCAGAAAAATAGTTTTAAAACTGTTTTTTTTGTAAAAATTGTGTCTATGAGCAATATTAATGTTAAAAATATATAATAAAATTAGAAGAGATGTTGCTTTTGGACCTTTGGATAGTATTCTTTTAACTTTTAATAGCATAGTATTGTATTAGGTGCACAAATAAGTATATTCAAAACAAATACAGCCATAAACACATCATTTTCTACTGAAGTACACACACCAAAAAACATTTTTATCTCTAATAGAATGAAAAGTGTAATTTCTAGTAAGAACAAATTGCATGACTATTTTCATTAAATAAAAATCTATCCAATGCTCTAAAGTGAATTGCAATAAAAACATAGACGCAATGAAAACTGATGTATGGTTTTTAAAATGAAGTTGACATGTCAAAGCCTTTTCTTCTTTAAAAAGTATTACTTTAGAAATTTTATCTTAACTGGATTCTATAAAATCCAGAAAAATTAATTGTTTTAATAACTCATCAATTTTTAAGGAGAATTTAAAACTATTGAGAGTAACAACTCGAAAGTATCGAAAGGAACCTATTCACGGTCAATAGTATCATTAATGCTATCCTTAATGTAATCAATAGTATCGATAGTATCATCGTGAGAATCGATCTTGCCATCGACAGTATCCAAATTGTAATTGATTTTAATTTGATTTTAATGTTATTGATAGTATGATAATATCATCTATAGTTTATTCAATAGAAGCACCGATAGTGTAATCGAAAGTATCATCGTTGATATTTTTAATAGTATCATCGATACTACTATATGTACTATGTACTAGATAGTAATAATAGTAACATCGATGATGCCAATACTATCATCTATACTATTACCGACAGTATCGTCTGTGGTGTAATCAGTTGTTCCGCGATAGTGTAATTAATAGTATCATCAATAGTATTATTGTTTAAATATGATTTGGTATCGATAGTGTAATCGATGATTCCGACAATGCAATCGACAATATTGACAGTATCATCGATGGTACTGATAGCATCAATTATTCATCTATTGTCTAATCAATAATATTGTAAATAGTGTAATCAAAAGTATAACTGATAGCGCATGGTATGTAATGGTATTGATCGTTTCATCGCTGATATTGACAGCTAATATTGATGGCATTGTCAACAGCATTATCGAAAACTTCATAGTATCGTAGATAATTTCAATAGTGTAATCGATAGTTTGATCAAAAGTACCGCAATACTATAAATATCTATACTTTTAATAGTGTTATCGATATTTTCAATAGTCGATCTATTAATAGTTTCAATAGTATCACCCATAGTATCGATAGTACCATTGATGACACCAATTGTATGATACAAAGTGCTATCGTTTATACTGATAGTGCCATATATTAGCAATAGACCTTAGTAAGAGATTTTTTATTTCCACTCTCACCACGGCGTGAGAGTAAAAATTCAATTTAAAAACGTAGACATATGGTTCACATAAAAACGTTCCCCAGTTAGAAAAATTGCGTAACTATTCCACACATTCCACGCATTCAATTAAAAAGAGCATTTTATATATAACTTGACTACAAGTGCCATCATGTTTATATAAGTGAGTATCTGTGTGTAATTTTCGAAACTTGAAGGAATTTTAATGCATTTAAAGTAGTTATTTATATGCATACAAATGTGAATATAAACTCTGCACTTAAAAGCTCCTAAGGGTGCTTTTCGGATACTCAACTTAAGTAATTTGAATTCCCGCATAAAAAATCCTATTGAACTCTCACCACACATAAATGTCAGATGCATATAGATATATGCATAATTGTGTGATACACACACGTGTATGTACTTTATTTATATACAAATTTTTTGTATGAATAATTAAGAGAAAGTGCCATTATTTTAATTATAAAAACCGAATGTGTTTAAAAAGTAAAAACCCCATTAAATTTGCATAATGAAGTGTCAACATAATTTATAATTATTTCAGTCACATAAGCGTATATGAAAGTGTGTGCCTCCACAAACTATTGTACTTTAAAGAATAATATTTTTAGTGAAAGGCTTTTAAATTTAATTAAAAATAATGTGGATTTTAATGCATTAAGCAAACAAACAAACAAAGAAGTGGTACATTGTGTATTACTTAATGAAAGCAACAATTTCTCATCTTTTATTAAATTTGCTATATTGACAAATTTTATTAATGATTTTTTGATCCGTAGTTATGTTTATTGTTTTTTCGCTTTTGTGCCTTTTTTTTATCAATATTCTCAATTATTCAAAATTTTTTTCATATATATTTTTCAGGCGATACCTATTATTGATGCCCATTAATTTTTCATCAATCGTTTTAGGTATGCTCAGACGCCTGCTGATATGCAACATTTGTTGTACAATTTTTTGATACTATTTGATTGCTGTCAATTTATTTCTTATTGATAAGCTTAGAAATTGATGATCTTTCAACCTGCGTGTTGTCGTCACTTTTGATTGATGATTTTTAACTTTATTTGGCGAAGAAAATTTTCTTTACTGCTTCTTATCAAATCTGTCTTGTGCTTACATTTCCATGGACTGTCGGCGAATTGTATCGAAAGGACTTTTCTTCCTATTAGTTATGGCCAGATTGAGTTTGAGGTATCAGTACAGTAAAATATTGTCGACTAAATTTCTATGTTTATGTAGTTACGATTTGTTTATTGATATCGCAGTGGATAGCTCAATACTTGATTGATTTGTTGCATTTATCACTGTGATGTCTTAATTAGCGAGATTACTCACAGATAAATATAACAGTCTTATCAACAATTAATACAAACTTTTTATATTTTTTATAATATTAATAAATAAATTAAGTTTTTCTTTTGATGTAAATGACGTTAAAGTAATAAATTTTTATAAATTCAATTAGTGAGTTTTTATGTAAGGTATTGTGCACTACCTCTGAACTCTTTTTGAAAGTGTTCATATAATTGATTTTCATATCAAAACAAATAAATTTACTGATTGTATGTAAACATCTTTTTTGGAGATATTTAATTTATCTTCAGATTTATAGGCAATTCAAATCCACGCATTATATCGCAAACATTTATTCTTAAGGCACAGTTAAGCCACACAGCTGTCACTATGTGAACACATACCATTTGATCAAAAAAGGACGAGAAGTTAAAAAAAAACGCAAAATTTTTAATAATTTTCTTTATTATCGCCTTCAAAGTACTCTCCTCCTGCGGCAATACACGCATGCCAACGCTTGATCCAATATTCCATACAAGTTTTTAGGCCGCCAAAGGTATGGCCTTTGTTCACGCAGCGAATTCTCTTTTATGGCCTCTATGGTCTCAAAACACGTTCATCGCAATGGCAATTTTAATCGGGAGAAGAGGAAAAAGTCACACGGGGCAATATCTGGAGAGTACGGTGTTTATTTAATGATATTGGTGGAGATTTTGTCCAAAAACTGCGACACAACCAACGCTGAGTGAGCCGGTGCGATTACACTAACTGACTGACTGTCGAACCTTCACATACCGCATAGTATCATATTTTGCTGCAAGAGTGTTACTTGGACATATACCTGAAAATCTGAAAGCGCTTGCAATCAAGGGTTGATTGGTTTTCAGATACACAACTTCTAAGAGTCTCGAATTTATGTTAGTTCCTTATTCAGAAAATAGAAATAAATGCCACAATCTGTTGCAATATTGATGGGGTCACTCCCAAAATTCAAGATTGACGTATTTGCTACTCTAAACATAAAGTCACAGAGTACCATAAACGATTAATTAAGTAGCTGGTGGTTTGGGATTTAAATTGTTAGAATTTTTAACTAGGCATTTCATGCTTTCGTGAATATCTATCCTTGTTCGGAGTTCTAAGTAATCCGAACTATCCATTTTGTCTAGATGAAACTAAAAGACCTGACCACATAATTAAATAGTGTAGAAGCTTCGCTGTTAGTAGACAAAATCTCTAGTCGATTAAGTTCGATATTTTCCATGGTGAAAAAGATGTGAAAAGTAAAAGTTTTGCTAGTTTATTATCTGTGAAATATTAAGCATCTATCAAATCTAATGAAGTCTTTAGAATTCAGACAGAGTACTAAAGGATAATTACTTCACTTTACATTTTAATTAGCTATAGTGCTTTAAATAGCTACAGTGCTCAATAGATTTCGGTGCTGGAAATGTCGGATCAGTCCTTTTTCCATGGTAAAAACAGATGATAACAAACAATGAGGGTTGAAATTTGGACAAGGCCATTGTCTGTGGAATGATAAACATGTTCAAATCTGATGAAGTCTTTATAATTTAGGCTGGGTACCAAGGGATAATTATTTTTTTAATTAGCTGTAGGGCTTAATAGGTAGTCTAATATCTGTGAATTGATAAGTTTGTTGAAATCTGATAAAGTCTTTAGAATTTAGGCAGAGTACCAAAGGATAATTACTTTTTTAATAAACTATAGTGTTTAATAAGTAGTCTATTATCTGTGGAATGATAAGCATCTGATAAAATATTTAGAAATAAAAGCGAAGTAAAACAGGATAAACCTTTTTCTTATTAGTTCCTTAAACGATTAAGTATTATAATTATACTACAATTCTCAATAAGCTTTGCTGCTGCAGATTTGGGATCAGCCCTTCTTTCACGGTAAGACAGATGATAACAACAAGTAAAGGGTAAAACGTCATTATCTATAAAATGATAAACACGTTAAAAGCTGATGAAATCTATAGAATTTTATCGAAGTAAAAAATGATAAGAGCTCCTCTTATTTGCCCTGTGGTTGTACTAGTTGTACTATAATCCTTAACAGGATTCAGTGCAGAGAATGTGAATCTTTTGAGTTCGTAAGCATGAATGTCTCAAACAGTTATCGGCTAATACTAAATAACTTTAGAAGACTTTTTTTCTAAGCTCGCTATAAAAAAAATAAATTGCCACCAAAATTAATTCTAATTTTGTAGTTTTTAAGTGATTTTTCAAATTTACAAATTTCATTTGTTTTTTTTTTCATATACTGAATATATAATAAACGATCAAGCAAAAAATTTATATTTGTATTTCTATGAAAAATGCATTGTTACATTTAATATTAATATTGATTGATTACGCGTATTAAAAAAGGTTTTAAGGATATGACGAAATTTATAAAAAAATAATGTTGAAATAAATAAAATGTTTTCAAAAGTCATTGTTGCCAACATAAATTATTAATCAAACTATATGTCGATTTAACGAAGTTAAATTTTTACTATTATCCTGCAATATCCACCTTTAGTGTTACTACACAACTGCCCTTGACCTAAAAAAGTTAGTAAATTTTTATTTTTTTGTATTTTTATATTTTAATGCGGAGTTAAAATAATTTTTCAAGGTATTTTTTAAACATTGGGGTGAAAAGTTTGTTTATTTTCTGCGCTAACTTAATAAACATATTCGTTTTAGTGCACATCCTGCACACAGGTTGCACACAAAAGCACTGCGCTTAAAATTCACATATCCATTTCCTTTACATTTCATGTAACCGTTTTTATTGCCGTGGCTCCTTTGTTTCTCGTGGATTTTCTTTTAATTTTTCATAATACCAGCGCACTTTTTGCTTTCGCTTTGAGCGCATTTCCCTAAACACTAAAACCAGCATTTATAAGGCAACCATCAGAAAAAGAAGTGCCATGAAATTATGAGCAAATGTGAATGCATTTGTGTGTGTGTGTGTGTCTGTGTGTGTATCTATGCCTTAACAGAAGGTAATCGGTTACAAACGTAATCTCATGCTGAGTTAAATGTTTTATTGTGTGTGTGGTTCTCATATGAACATAAACGGAATTAGTTTTAGTCGTTGCAACATATCAAAATTAAGGAAAGTGGAATTAATTTCTGCTAAAGTGTGGCAATGCTTTTATGTGGCCACATGCATGAATATGTGAATTGCAATATACACAAATGCAACGAACTAATTTATGTATGAGAAAAGCTGAACAAAGATGTCTACGCCATTATTCGTGAGCTTATTGTGCATTTGCCTAGTTGCACAAATTAACTTAAGTAGCAGCTGCTCGTTACATTACACTCTCATATACTCGTATATACATATATACGTATATGTTAACTGCATAAACAAAACACCATTTCAATTCTTTGTGCATATATTAAACAGAATCCAGTAGTTTACGTACTTAAGTATATGCAATATATTATTATATAAATATTTTATAATAATAGTAAAATGTAACTATGGTGTGAAGCAGCGGAAAACTAAAACATGAAATGTTTACACTAAGGAGAAATAAAATAAATCAAAAAACAAACTCACTGGAAATAAATATAAATCTGAAGGAGAATTTCAAAGTTTGATTATATGAGTTAATTTTAGCAGATATTAATGTAACAATGTGTATTATAAATGTAATATCGCCGATATTTGAATCATAGTACTTCTGGATGCTAATATATTGGATGTTAGATTAAATGGGAAGAAGTTAGTGCGAAATGCAGTTTTGTAAATAAAATATTGCTCACAGAGAAATGATATATAAGAAATTTAAGAAAAAGTCAAAGGAGAAGGGTTGTTAATAAAAAAACTTTTCTTCTTCTACTACGGTTTATTTCACTTCTCTTTTTTTTCTTTTTCTTTTTCTTCTATTTCTTCCTAATCTTTCTCTTCTTCTTCTTTCTCCTATTCTTATTCTTCTTCTTCTTTTACTTCTCCTTATTTCACTTTTCTTCTTCTTCTTCTACTTTTCTTTATTTTATTTCTCAATTTATTCTTCCATATCTTCTTATACTGATTTAGTTAGTTGGTCATTACAAACTTGACTCATCGCTAACCGCGTTCAGCAGCCTTTACCAGATTGACCAATTCGTGACTTGATATCGTCTGTTGGTAGCACCGAGCTCCTTCACATTTTTGGTCACCTAGTCATTTCACTCAAGAAATGGACATCATTTTTTTTGTGCACAATTACCGAATCTAACACCTTACTAGCCGAAAGTTTTTATGCAAAATGAGCAATCCTAAACGCTATCCATTAGCATTTTCTTTCTAACAGCCTGACCAATGGCTCGCTGTCAGCAGTAGGCAGTTTCCAGTGCTTTCATATCATGAATCACTTGGTTCTTCCACGTATCACCATCGGGTACCATATGAAACACCCTTCAAGCCGGAGATTTATCTTCCAGTCGCGATATACTTTGTAAAGCTCATCATTCCATCTAAGTCTATACTCCTTGCCAACACACAAGAAACCACAAATCTTCCGAACAATTTTTCTCTGAATTATTCCCAACGCGTTCGTGCTGAGAACTCATATTTATTTGAGTATATTTTCATATATTTGGTTCATATTTAAAAAAAATTCAATCAGTACATAATATCAATTTTACTATATCTAAAATATTAACTTTCAATAATTTGTGAATAGAGAATAAACCGACTAATCAAAATGCAATTTCGATCAAATTCTTTTAAAAGCAGAAATATTTAAATAACGCTAAAATTTCAATTCTACAATTAAAAAACAAACGACAATGATGTCAACCTGGAGATCAGATGAAAAACCACCATTGTCAAAAGGTACTACTATAGCCTCCGTACGCAATTTAGATATAAAGTTATCTCTCGATACAATAAAGTTACTCTCTATAGATCGCTCCTGCTACCTGTGTTTCTATGTTATATAGCGCAACAGTATGGTCACCAATGCTAGGGTCTTTGAGACAAAAATTCTTCTTTAGATCTTTGAACGCCTACAACCTGGTAACGACTAGCATATTCGATTAAACTACAAGCTGTAAAGCTGTTAAAGTATTAACATTGTTTAGAGAACTTAAACCCAGCAACCCAGTTGGCTTAGTCGTCATGTAAGGGTGAATGACGTGTGTTCAGCTGGAGAAAGCAGAAGAAATATAAGAGAAGGCCGTGCAATGATATCAAGAAACTTTGCTAGTTTGATAGTGGTGGAAATAAATGGCGATGCTCAAACTGAAAAAGTGATTAAAGAGATAGTGAAAGAAATCAAGGTGGAGAAACACTGACTGTGCTTAAATCATGTCTTTGAAAACGATAAACTGAACAAATGAGTAAACAAATATTTGACGAATAGATGACGCTGACACTTGACATATATCATCTCAGTAAAAAAAGATACTGTATATTATTAAAAGAAATAATTATTAGTACTTCAACATACTGATTTATTGTCTAAAATTAAATTTTTTATATTCCTTTTGAACAATTTCTATTAAAAAATTTTTAATAAAACTATTAAAGCAATTTTTTATATAAATAATAGTTGTCATGAGAACTATTTTTATACAAGGACCTTGACACGTTATTTGATTTATTAGTACAAATGAATGCGGTGAAATTGTCAAAGTCAGTTGCAAAAATTCTGATTATATATAGAGGCCATATAACTAATGTTGCATGTGAGACCCACTTACTTCTAGCTAGACAATTCCACAGTTCTACGAAAAAATTTGTAAAAATTAAGTTGCGTGCCTAAATCAATTTCAGTTTCCAAATTCTCACATTAGTTGCTTTGTTTCATTTTGGTTGCTATTGACATATTGAAGTAAACACTTTTGTGGTATTTAAATCAAATATTTTGAAAGAACTTCAAGAAATCTGAAACGATGCTTTGCAGAATTTATTTTTGAGATTTTAAGAAATATAATATTATGTGGAATATATCTCTATTATGAGTATCCCAATTTAGTTATGTTTTAATAGTCAATTATTAACTACAAAAAATTTTACACAAAGAGTATCTTTTATCTCATAATGCACTAAGTTTTGTTTCGCTTTCTAATAGTTGCAGAAACTTTCAGAACAAATTACAAATGCAATACAAAGTAAAACTTATTTCAGTACCACCAAAAAAGTTTTATCTACGAGTTAGTTGTGATTGTAATTCAATTTTCTCGAGAGTGTAGTTCAAATTCAAAAATAAATAATTCTATGGTCTACGAGCAAAGTTTGTGTGTCTTTTATAGTATATTTTACATTTTTACTGATTTTCGAATTTTATATGGATTTATGTTTTGTAAAAGATAAGCTCAATAAATATTTTTTAAAAAAAAAGTTTATATTTGCAATTAAACAGTATACTTTGAAAAATAAAGTGTATGTTGTTACAATTCAGTGATCTCAACTACAAGGAATAATCCAGGGTAAAGGGACTTCCTACAGATAACAAATCTCTTTGATTTCAAAATTACGTCTTCCATGTTCTAAAAGCATTCCGTGTATTTAAGATCTTTGAAGAAATCTTTTGTATGGCCTTTATGTCCACAAACTGTCGAGTGTTTTTTAGCTGCATGAGAACTATCAATATCGATAACTATGATTTGACAGCTGAGAATGCCAAACTGTGTTGACGTTTCTGTTCAGTAAGGTTTGGTAATTTATCATAAATCACTTAACGCTATAAGAACGCTTCCAAATAGTGGAAAATTTGGCCATTTGAAACTGGCCAAAGATGTCCATTTTTATAGAAGAATTGTATTCAGTTGTGAAGCTCATTTTTGATTAAATGATTACGTCAATAACCAAAATTGTCGTATATGGAATGAAGATGATCCTTAAACCATTAACAAATCATCATGACTGAATTTTTGTTTCCAAAAATTAATCAGTTAAATATCGACGACATTTGGTTCCAGCAACACGACGCAACCTGCTATATGGCGCACTTAACAATCGATTTATTGTCAAATTAATTTGGTAACAGCTTTCCAGAAGTGGTCCTGTTAACTGACCACCTCGTTCGTGTGATTCACCGCCTTTCTTTGACGATTACTTTTTATAAGACTATGTTAAATCATTGATTTATGCTGACATACCAGCAACTCTTGAAAGCCAATGTTCATGTCACCATTGTTGATATACGACCACATTTATTTCAAAAAATAGTCAAAAATTGTATCAAACTGATCAAATGGACCATGTAATACGTAGTCGCGGCGAAAATATGGCGGAAATCATATTCCAAAAATAGATCCCAAAAAATTATCTACGAAATTATATTAAAAAAAATAACATTCCAACAATATTTCTGTCTTGTATTATCTTTTTAAGTTCCCATAGAGCTAAAAAAACATACCATAGTTTAGTAAGTTACATGACGCCAAATCAGTTGAATATGTAGAGTAGTTGACCTTTTTGAGGCAAAAAATTACTAAAATTAGTAAGTATTTATTTACTTTAAAAACGATCCTTAAAAAAGTATCGAAGTTTAAAAACATAAAATTCTTTAATATATCAATAAAATCTTCTTATAAATAGTCTTTAGTTTGGGGTTGTGAAGAGACTTATTAGCATCACAATTATGTTAACTTGAATATCTATATCTTTATCTACTTCTAAATCATTACTTCAATAAAAAAAGAAAGCATATACCCACATGCTACATTTGTTATGATGATTTGTTATGGGTTTTATTAAATTTCATTTTTTTTTTAAAAAAATTTCCAAATGGTTTTCTATAAACAAGTCACTTTAAAATTGTACCGGAGTGGAAAGAGAAGTTATCCGAGAAGCCTGAATGCTAAAAGTTAGTTAAGGGAAATTATGTTTGAGATATACTAATTTTGTAGAAATTATAAATTGACTTTAGGCAGATATTTGATTTAGGTTGACATTTCGGTAAACACATTTTAACACATTTTGCTTCAACAAAATTGTATTATTTTCTCATTTTACATTTCTAAAGCAGAAATGTTTGTCAACTGATAATGTATCAAACTAATGGAAAAACTATGAAATTATTTGACATTTAAAAAATTGCAAGACGTGAATGTCACTATGCTTTATTAGCTCAGAGCTTATTTAAATGTCATTAAAAGGATAAACCTAAATTTCATGCACTGCCGGTAATTGACAACAATATTAAAACGAATTTACTAAAATAAGTTTTTATTAAAAATTCGAAGTTATAATGAATAAAAATGTTAAATGTATTTTAAATCTTATGTTATATATAAAAATGAATCGAAAAACAGGAACGCCTGGAACAATTTGATCAATTCTTTTTTTTAAATGTTCGTTGAAGTCCAAGGATGGTTTTTACGGTGAGAAAAAAATCGAATTATTGCTAATTCCAAATTGGTCCAGGCGTTGTTGAGTTATGCGTTTACCAACACATTTTTCGATTCATTTTTACATATAAGAACACAAGAACACAAGAACATGACCAGAATAGTTATATTAAAGTATGTTTATTAAAATCCCCATGATTTTCTTTGCAGATCATTATCTACACTATCCAAGCGAGCCACCAACTTTTTATATATTTGTCACCTTTAGGTTTCCACTGTCCCTTCAGATTATTTTTCAATCAGGTTTGAACCCTGAGTTCGCCTCTTAGTTTGAAACCTTCTGGCAGACATGCCAGTCAGGGTTTTTTAGTGGATCGCAGAAGGGTGGTCAAAGTTCTTGGAAGAGAAGATACTTTGATCAACCGAGCTGAACCCCACTCACCAGGTTGACTGTTCTGTTCAGGAGATTTTTTTGCCCCGACTACAAAATAGGTAGGAACAAAAAACTGCCACATTCCAAATCTTTTTGACAGAACGAAGTCTGTCGGGTCCGCTAGTAAATTAATAAAATTATATTATTTTTATATATTATTCTAGTTAAAATAATTTTAGTATTGAAAACGTTATCTTATAAAATCTTAGTACTTGCAATTTATTTTAAAAGCAACAATAAATGTATATAATATAACCAAATGTTATAATTTTATAATTTTTCATGGTATAATTGCAAATAATTTTAATCTGATTATATAAATGTTCGTGTCATTTATATAAATTAAATTTTCTTTCACCCAATTGCAATATTTTTAAACTTACCGCTTTTAGGCAGAGTCCCTTCAAGTAGGGATTCCGATATAATAAATTGTTGCGTGCTTAAATGAAACCGAACGAAATACTCGTATTAAATGGAAAAAATTCAAATATTGGAAATGTAAATGTGTCTTTTAAATGTTAGAATTTATATGCGCTTTGCACCAAAAGGCCACGTTGTGGTGTTACGTGTTTCGGCATACAACCCAATTAGCTACATTAGCGTGTCGAGTTGCTTGTACTCATTCACCACGTTTCAACGTTTCCACGTAGCCACGTATCCATGTATCCACTTTTCCATTATATTCCTCGGTGCTTTTGACTTGACTTTCTTTAAAGCTGGCATTTGACGGTAAACATTGCTTTGGTGTGGCATATTTGTTGGTTGGGTCAGAAAAGGCAACACAGTGACATATGCGGCTCAATGTGCCAATGTCGAGCACTGGTGTGCTGTTTCCTCTGCTTCTTTGCTTAGCAATGGTACGTTCCGTTTTTTCGGCTTTTTATGATTTTAAGTGCTTTCAGAAAAAAAAACTAAGAAATCTAAATAAATAAAAATGAGCCAACGTACAAAATCACATTTGGGTCTTTAGGTTTAACACATTTGTTATGTTTGCTTAGGTATGTGAGTATCTGATTGCGCAAACATGTAACTCACAACGGCTGAAGTTTGTATGAAAATATGAGAGGCTGAAAAATTGCATGGCACAAAGGCACTTTAACTTTGTGCCACAATTTTCATTTCAGTTCACGGTTTTCTGTATTTCATTGTAACAGCAACAAACTTTGTATGAACAAAAACAAATTATACGTGAAAGCAAAAAAAAAAAGGATAAATAAATTTAAAAGAGTTAAAATACAAACAAATTACTTTTCAAAAAAAAATATCATCAACTATTATAAAATTTAGTGAATCATGAAATCTCATAGTAATTTTTTCTCATATAAATAAATTTTTATATATAAATGAATCGTTATGAAAAACCTAAAGTCAAATAAAACTCAAAATAACGAACCGAAATAAAACCGTTTTGAATTCTACAATTAAAAAATTGTTCGACGAAAATTGTTGCTTCTTTGTATCCATGCTTATATCTGTAGCAAAAAGCTTTATTTACTTTAATTTCTAACAAATTTTTTCATATATAAGATGAACTGCAAATAAAATGGTATGATATTTCCAGCAAATAGTAATGTGCTTTGTAAAAATGTTACTCATACGCAGCGTTGCACATTTCCAGAAGTGCTTAAATGCGATATAAGTGTGCGCTCTTTTGTATGTAATGTTTTGTACTCACATATATGTCTGTATATAATATAAATTTTAAAATATTATTTACATATTCATACATATAAATGTACTGTAGTTGGTTAAAAAGTTTCGTTACTTCGTTAAATTTTTCTTGCTATAGTAGGGTTTAAGTTAAAATTTATACACATAAAAGTAATACTGTTGAATGTCCTTCATGATACTGTGAAACATAAAGAGAACATTGCATTTAAAGCAACCTTGTAAATTTCAATAACTGTATAAAATTGTAAAAAATGTTTGTTTTTTTAACCTTAAGAAACCACATGTGTAATTTTATAAAAAAATTGGTTTTAAATATGTATTTTTGAAAAATTAAATATAATAAAATATTTTCGAATAGTTAGTTTAGCGCTGATTAGCAGATACTCTTCTGCCTGCAATAACTATTCTCCGACAATACTACATAGTAATGACTAGTAAGACAAATAGTAATAATAAGTAAACTAATTAATTATAGTAATAATATTAATAATTAATTAGTACATATTTAGCTTATAGTCAATAAATATGATTGCATATAATTGTTGAAACAAACATTATCAGTTCATTATCTAATAAAGATTTTTAAATTATTTTATGATCATTTCCACCCAACCCATACCATATTATATTATATGAACTAGAAAATAAAAAGAGTAATACTTTTATGGTCAGCTAAATTCCCTTAAATTAACTTAAATTTTTGTCTTTATCTTTTCATTGCTATTCGAATCTGTCTAATTTTTGAATAGTTTTTTTTTTGTCATAAAGATGCACGCTCGGCAAGAAAAAATTAACATTAAAAAATAATATTTTTTACTAAAATTTGATAACAGCACATATTGATCATAAAAACAGTATCTAAATGCAATAGCATAGATCAAAGTTTTAAATTACATAGATAACTGTAATAACATCTGTGGTACTATTATGACAAGATACTTAAGTGCAGTTCATCTTATCAAAGCTAGCAGGGAGGACATAAATATTGATTGTTGCTTGAGAGGAGCATATAATTTTTTTCAGATTGCAATATTCATGGAATTTTAAAATCTATAAGAAATCCTTGTAATTAAGTGCTTAGGATTAATGGAAACGCCATATGTTAATCACATCAAAGTTGATGATATCCTTGGCCTTAGCAGAAATGATATTAAAATCTACACTGAACTTCTTACAGGACACTGTAAATTTAATTCCCACATGAAGATTATAGGTGTGGTAGAAAGAGACTCCTGTCGACTCTGTCATGAGAAGAAGGAAACATCAGAACATGTTCTATGCAACTGCCCAGCGAAGGCAAGACGTAGACTCGATTACCTTGGAAGCGGGATATTGGTCCCAAGTCAAATAGGTAAAATTAAGCTCACAGCAATTACCAGATTTATAAATAGTCTAAAATTGTCTTAGTTGGGCCTTTAGGCGGTCAAAAATGTCAATTTATATTATATCAATTTATATATTATTTATTATATCGTCGTATAAAATTCAAAATGGTTTAAATAATTTTAAGCTTTTAATGAGCTCTAAAATATTCTCAAAGTAATCTTTCAGCGGCTTGAAATTTTCTAAAAAACAAAATATAATTTTTTTTTTGGAAATGATTTTCATTTTTCTTTTCCCTGAACTAGAAACACCAAGACTTTTTACTATAAAAGTTTGCAACGTAGAAACTCATAAAATTGTTTCTTCTATTAACATGGCAGGTTGGCTTGAAAACTGAGATTTTGAATACTGGATTTGTGGTATCAAAACGGCAGATATGCGTGATTTGGACAGAAAAGAAAAGTCTGTCTGGTCTTAAACCCAACAACCAGCCATGGCCAGGAAAAACCTACAACACTCTGAATTCGTTATCATAAAAAAGATCTTCTGACTTCAGTTTAAAAAGAAATTGAGAATGCATTAATAAACATCTAACCAAATGACTCGAAATTAAAGCTCTAACTATTTGTAGTTATTTATTTTCACAATATAGAAGGTCTGTTTAAGATATTTGAGTTCAAATTGAATATTGGTAATACGAATACCGAATTGACTTAAAAATGGAAACAGTAAGTTGCGAATTATTGCCGCGAGCAATCAAAGGCTTACAATGAATGTTGGGCTATTAACAATAAAAAATACTTAACTCACAAATGAAGATTGAATTATCTTGAACATCCAGTAATAAGAGCATAAATTTACTATATTTGACACGTAGCATAACTATTTTTATTATTCTTATTACAGATATATGAACTTAAATATTGACATCCATGCCACTGCATAGACTATTCTATACTTCCATATCTATAGTCACTATAGGCTATCTTTCACTTCAGTTGTAAAGTTTTAATCTTTGAAAGATCAGTGTTTGACCACCATAATTTGTGAATCAATTCTTTGTGTCTTTTTGAATATAAAATAAGAGCAAGCCCTTTTCCAAGGATGTAATAGCTTTTTTCTTTGCTTTCCATAAATAATCTGCATTTGTCAGTTACTGATAGTTTTGACTGCATTTTCAACAAAAACCCAGAGGTAAATTGAATAAATTTATCTATTTATCAAATTAAAATCATCATTCAATTCATTTTAAAAGATACTAAAGTAAAACTATTATCATCGACTAGTCAACTCAATATTTAATTCATTAGAAATTACAAACATATAATTTTTTATTTAAATATTTTTCCTAATTCGAACAATCACTTTTCATCTTATTATTTACTTAAAATATGATAATTATAGTATATATATATAGTATAAATTTACATTGTACTTACAATAATGATAATTTACTTGGTCGAATAATTGCAAATTAATACTAGATATTACTTACTATTATGATATTGTATATGTTAATACTCTTATAAAATTTGATAGTAATTTAAATAACGAATTAATGAATTTACAATTGGAATACTAGTATTCGTTGCATAATTTTACTTTGATGTTAGGTTAACTATCGTTACTTTAGCCTTTGCTTTAATTTTCATATACAATTTTCAGTTAATTATGCAAACACATATTGGTTTCATTCCATTAAATGTTTGACCCCATATAAGCCGATTTAGTAAAATGCTAACTAAATTGGATTAAATAGTTGCATAGAAACACACCAACCTTGCAACATGAACTAAAAGAAACAAAACGTGAGGAAAGTGTTTTATAGTAAAAGTTTTTAAATTCGTTAAAATGAGAAAAAGTTATAATGAAAAAATAATAGAAAATGGAAAAATTAGAACTTTGGCTTAACAATACCATTTAATACCATTCACTCAGTTCACTCAGTTACTCGTAGTTTTTTTATAAATCAATCAATCAAGTCGTTTCTTTTAACTTTCTTTACTTATTTTGAATATATTTTGCACTCGTAAATTTTTATTTTTTGACATTAAATTCCACATAAAGTTATAAATAACGGGGCCTTCAAGGTTTACTGTGGTTAATCAAATTTAAATTTAATCTACCTAAATTCGCAAATGAATAAATAAATGTTTAACATTTATTTTTAATAGTATTCAATATTCATTAACATTCTATCTTCTCAGCTGAAGAACACATTAATAGACCAACGAAGAGATACTCGTAGATTAGTAATGCCAAATTGATTTATTTTTTCATACTGATCAAGAAATATATATGACGTCTTCACTGAAGATATTTGGATAAATTCAATACACCTATTCCACCACACTTATTGAGGATATTAAAAGAAATAATGAATAAAACATTAACAAAGCATTGATACGTTCGTGTAGACCTGTTACCTACATATTACAATATGTAAGAATTCGGTTTTACGATATGAGACGATATTTTTTACATAAAACCTTTTGTTTAAGTAGTATTTTTAATACTTTCAAAAACTGGTTAAAAAAGTGACGTAGTTAATTTTCTATCCACTGTGTAACTATATTGATGACAACTTAACAATGATTTTCCAAAATATTATGATCACCTTTAGTTTGAATTTTTAAAGCAACCTCACACACACCTTTATGTGGTAAACTTTATACCATAACCAGTGTCACTACCTCATTTGGAGTAACAGCATCTCTGGTGTTCATACGAAACTCGGTATATTACTCTAGAATTCAAATCAGGTGTCGATACTCTGATGTTTAGGAAAGGAGCAGCCATACAGATTATATGGCGGGAATCTTTTTGTGGACTTAGACACAGTACCCTGCAGGATACCTACAATAATCCAAAAAGGATTACTGAGATAATCAAGCAGAATTAACAAAATCCAAATCACTTATTGGTGTCTATAACAGTACGAGATACAAATATTATATAGACTTATCAATAGAAAAATTTAGAATCATAACAGACATATGTACAGATGCAAACTGTAGATTCTGCGAAGAGAATGAAGAACTAGAGTCTAACAAATGTGCTGTTATAATGTATACCCTTGCAGAATGGGAATGTGTACCCTTGCAGAAGAGGCAATAAAACTTTGTAAAGTATGTTCTAATCTAATACTAATCTTAATCGAAGCAACAGAGCTTAGAGACATACTCTAAACCCAGAAGGGGGCACAGTAGACCCGACGCTCGAATTGTCACAACCCGTATTAATAATAAATACTCTAAAATTATTTCATACGATAACGCAAAGAATCCATATTTTTGATATATTATTATCATTTAATATATATATAATTTCTTCTCATTTCTTTGACCGTCATTTCTACTCGTGTAGGAAGAGATCTATCCGTAAGAAACCATATACAAATGGTTCTACAAATTAGTTCTCATAGTAGATTTGGAACCCTCACAACAGCAAATGTTAGGTTAGGTTGGAGTGGTAGTCTTGTTCTCAAAGCCTACTAGTACTTAAATAATGGCTCAAACGATAGCAGAGCCTACTGGAAAATATATCCGTTGGTTGATTTTTGTTTCAGTAGACTATTTTCTTCTGTCCAAGTGACACAGAAGCATCTTATTGGCATCATACACCCGGAGATAAAGTTAAAGAATGTATATCTAGAGCCTACTTGTATGATTGATTAATGATATATTTTCTTCAAAATCTATATTATGATGTATTGTTTGTGTACTAGCACAGTAAAATTGCAATTGTTCTTTCTATAACCATAATTTGTGTAAACTATTTCCTTTCTCTGATAAGTTCTATACAATATCTTTCCTTTAGTACAAAAATGTAAACCACAACTAATCTTAATTTATAGTTATTAAAAAAGTCTCTATTAGAATTTATTCCAAATATCTGAGCATCCAATACCAGTACTATTCTGCTGAGCCAAAATAGTTTTTCATATATAAATTTATATCAAACTGAAATCTCTACGAAAAAGTGAGATTCTTTACCACTTACACAAACACATACTTAAAATGTGTGTGTGTATGTTAAAATGAAATATTTATGTAATGAAAATGGTTGACTTAATTAGCAAAGCATTTTGTCTTATTTGTCTCTGCTGATTACAGTTTGTAATTACAGCGCAATCGTATTATCTAGATACACTGTAAACGTCCCTTATATACGAGTATCTATAGGTTGTATTGTGTTCGCTCGTAGTTTGTAGTTAGATTGAAATACACGTAAGCAATTTTATTTAAATGCAAGAATTTATTGCCTCCGAAACGTGTTTGGTATATAAATTGTGTATTATTGTGCATAGAAAGTAATTTGTAGTCTACTGCAGATATTTTTATATGTATAAGATAACAGTTAGTATATCTTTTAACGGTTAATTGAAAATATATTGTCAATGTTACAGCTGACTTGAGTTTCAAATTAATATTGACTTTTTAATGAATATTTTCTACTTTATACTTTTTCATTCAATTAAACTCAAGGTAATTGTTAATAATCACAATCGATCTATGTAAATACTTGCGGCAGATAAACCAATAAATTGCGAAAATGTTTTTAAGATAATTAAATTAAATTAATTTTATTTTCTTTTAATTTAAGCTCCAGAAACAGAAAATAGTTTCTCAAATCCATGTCAAATGATGCTTCATTAAACTCAGGCACAATGAAACAAGTAGTTTTGTCCCATCGCAGAGTACTCAAAAGTATAATTGCAGAAATAACCAATGTATTAAATAAACAACGATTAAAAAATGTCTTTTAAAATTTTTGTACAATAATACATATCAGTCCTATGTGTTTATGGCATAGAAAAAATGGTGATGGTATATTCTGAATAGAAATGATAGAGATATTCTGGGAGTGTGAATGTTTTTAAATATCATGTAAATTCCAGAAACTTATTTAAACTGAGGCATTGTCGAATCGAACTGTTCGGTTTTTAAATTAAATTCTTGAATTTTAAATTAAATTCAGTCACAATTCTGGTCACAAAAATCACAAAATTAGCAACTTAGTAGTTAAATGCAAGAACTCATATACCTCAAATTTTAAAAAAGTATATGTATTGTCATGAGATCTCATCATCCATAAGACTTCAAGTCTTAGACTTTATAAATTTTTAAAATTTTAGGATAAACAAATCATAATAAAATATTTGAATTTATCATCACGATAAAAATAAAAATAATAAGTTACTTGGATTATAAGGCTACTTAGCACTCTTATGCCAAACATATTTTTCCTTTTTAACACATCTTCATTTAATATTCTTTAATTAGAATAATTTTAGTTATTAAGTTAATAAAAATAAATGTTATCATATTTTTATGAATTTCCTCAAGTAGCTCTGTGTCTTGAAATATAAATGAAATTAACACGTTTCCTCTCATAGTTGTAATCCAAATTATCCCATGAGAAAAATAAAATTCTGACAATTATGTCAATTGTCTACTTTTGGTAAATTATCTTCTTTATTTTTCTTCCTTTACAGTTTTCTTCCTTAATTCTCAGACAATTTTTTCCTTTTCTGGTCTTTGAAAAATGAATTAAGGCTGTGCTTTATAAAATTTTCATTTCACTGCTTTCAGCACAATTTTTCAATTCCGTTTTTTTATTTAATTTAAATATAAAAAATAAAAATTATATTCTTTTAGGATTTTTTTGCATTTTTGATTTTAATTTTACTTAACTGAGTTTTCATGAAATACTCCGCCTTGAGGAAAAAGTTAAACAAACTTGGAAAAATTCGTAAAATTTAAAAGAATATAACAAAAAAAATAATAATATAAAATAAATTGATGATTTAAGAACTAAACTACTGAAGCATTATTTCTTTATATAAAAGAGTATTTAAATTAATAATAATAACAAGCCAAATAATGATTATATATATACTGCGAAGTGGATAATATAAAAAGTTCTTATATTATGTTTTGAAGTCAAGCCAGAAGAAATAGCGTATTCACATGCTATGCCTAATGGATAAAAATATTATTTTCAAGCAAAAAAGAATTATTGACAGTAATAAATGTCCAAAATTCATCTGTTTTGATAATCAGTACAAGGATTTTGAAGATGTTGGAGATGACATTAGGAATAAAACAAAAATAAGTCCTTACTAAATTTATACTAAATTCAAAATATGGTAATTAAAAATATTTTATTGTACATATAATACTTATATATTACAAAATATAAGATCCTTAGATGTATACCTAAAATATGCACAAGTAACGAAGTAATATTAAGGAACGAGTGATAATCAACAATAAGCATTTTTGGCGTTTTGTTGTTTTAAGTAGCAAAAAACAATAGTCAAAATACATATTTAACAGATTGACTAAAATAAGTAAAAGTAAGAAGAATCTACTTACTATCTACAGAAATCCAAAAAAGAGTTTCTCATATATTAAGAAATTTTAAATTCCAAGATTGAAATCACGTTCTTCCGCACCGAGGTGCTAACAAAAAATTCCCATAGTAATTATCCAGCTGTAAATTGCAGCGGATATGGAAGAAAGAAAGTAGGCAGCAACAGTGTCTACAATAAAGTCCTTCTCCATCGTACCGTCACACAAATAAATGGCAAGAAAATTGCAAAAGCACATATTTATGAAGTCCGTACTATTCATGGCATTCCAGTGGCACAGGCAGGCATTGAACTAAGAAATGTGGCAGTGTGGAACGAAGCAGAAACTTAGCTTAATAAACGTTATTAAGTTTTTGAATTATGAATATAAATAATGTGTTTGAGTATCCTTTTCCGGAATGAAAATCAACGAAGCTTTCAAGTATTAGAGAAGTGAATTTTATGTATGCGTGCACACAACGGCAAATAAAAGCGGAAGTACTTAAACATAAGCAGGAGGTGAAAGAAAGAAATTTGAAGATTTCACATCAAAAATGTAAATCCAAGGCTAAAGCATTGAACACATACACACAATATTCTATAATAGCAGACGAAATTATTTAATAAAAATCAACGGAATAAAAATCGTGCTTAGAGGCCATTACTACTCTGCCCAACAGATTCTAATGTACTACAGTGAAGGTACGATTTTATTATTTTTTTTTTACTATTTTTTTTTTTTCTACTCTATTTCCATTTAATGCCGATTTTAATATGAAACTGAAAAACCCACTGCGAATGCAACTGTTCTATATTATCTAAGGACTAAATTAAAGCGCACACACATTTGCACACACACACACAATGCACACCTTTACACGCACAAATAGCGACACATATTACAGGATTTCATTTCATTTTTTTAGTCCTTTTTTTTTGTTTTTCTTTTTGTTTTTGTTTTTGTTCCTCCCTACTTGAGTCTGATATGAAAATCGCATTAAAAGTTTTTGTGTGATTTTCTTTGGTTGTATGTTTTTCATTCGAAATTCTTGCTTCCTTTCACCTAAGCATTCGTACATAAAGCAGACAGTAATTGTAACACAAAAGTGTGCTTAAGTAGAAAACGTATGAAAAGGACATCAGAGCGAAGTGCGCTTAGTCAAATGCGACAAAATGTATGAAAAGCGCATAAGTAGCACAAGAACGCAGAAAAAAGGAGAGCGAAAAGACATCGGATGTAATCTAAAAGTTTTAACGAGAATAGATCTTATAAGTGACTTATAGGTACGTGTTTTAGGGCCTTAAGCGTAGAATATTGAGTCTCATAAAAGTTTATTTATTTTAATTATTTATTTACTTTTATTGCTATATGCAATTAATTATTGTTAAAAAATATTTATTATTTTTGATATATTTTAAATAATTGTATTCACTTTCAAAAACAACGTCATTCTTCATGTCAATATATTAAAGTATTCCCAGGCTCAAGCAGATAGAAATATATTAACAGCAAAGTTAAATGTTACATGAAACCATTCCTGGACTCCACAGACTCTATTAGGTTACCAGTAAAGTTAAACTGTTTTACTATAAGTGACTTATACGTTTATTTTTTGCTTTTCAAATCTACTCAGGATATGGCATTCTTGTATTCCATAGACTCCAATATTACACGAAGCCATTCTTGGACTTCATAGACTCTATTAGCTTACCAGCAAAGTTAAACTATTTCACTATAAGTGACTTCTACGTTTATTTTTTGCTTTTCAAATCTCTCAGGATAAGACACTCTTGTATTCCATAGACTCCAATGTTACACGAAGCCATTCTTGGACTCCATAGACTCTATTAGCTTACGAGCAAAGTTAAACTATTTTACTATAAGTGATTTATACGTTTATTTTTTACTTTCCTAATATCCTCAGAATAAGACATTCTGCATAGACTGCGTAGACTCCAATGTTACACGAAGCTATTCTTGGACTCCACAGACTCTTTTAGGTTACCAGCAAAGTTAAATTATTTTACTATAAGTGACAAACGTTTATTTTTTGCTTTCCTAATCTCTTCAATATAAGGTACTCTTGCATTATATAGACTCCCATGTTAGAAGCCATTTTTGGCCTCCACACTCTTTTAGGTTACCAAAAAACATAAACTATTATACTATAACTAACTTATATGCCAACATTTATCGTTGGCTTTCCTAATCTGTTCAGGACTTAGTTCCCTTAAGATAGAATTGCACTTAAGCTTTGAAAAATAAATTTTCCGAGCTTTTGTGAGGTATAAGCTGAGACCTTATAACAACTCCTTTAACTGAAGAAGTGTTCACTTCCCTTAGCTAGAAAGTTTTCACTTAATGACGATCTCCACCTGTCATTCTTCAGACTAACTCACCAACACTGAGTTGCTTTAAACTATAAGGCACAAGCACTTCTTTTACTACCTTAATAAGGCCTTTGATTGAGAAATCCTTCATTTTTATGTGCCGTATAAGCACAGACATTTTAGCAAGCACAGCTATTGTACTATACGAGACTGTGTACTATACGAGTACTTACTTTTTTTTGCTAAGAACAGGTGACATGAAGAGTAGGTACACAAGGCAGAGTCATGCTCTACCGACTGAGTTAGCTGAGCTATTGAGTCCAAGAGCAACTGGGTATACGTTCTGGAGCCTTTTGAGGTCAACAAACGACACAACCAAATGCCGTTCAGCACACACAAAACAGACTACACAAGCAGATCCTTGTAGATCACAACAATAATGAAAATAATGGATGCGAAAGCAAATAAAAAGGAAAGCAAAATATTTTAGAACTCATAGGCCTATTTGAAAGGAAAAATTTTTGCTTTTCCTATTGGGCTGGTAATATGAATAGTGATTTACGTATTTTTATTAAATTTACTTCAGTACACAAATATTTCAAGTACTTCATAGTAATTTAGAATTTATTATTTATGGACTTGAATAATTTATTTTACAAAACATTATAATTTCTATGATTATTTCAATTAACATAATTAATAAGCATCGTTTCGCCCTCTCTATCATTAAAGATTGTTCATTAAACATTGAAATTAACGTATTAGCGTTTAATGTTTTTTTTTTTTTTTACATGCTAAATAATTTTAATTAAACACAGAGTACATATCATTGGTATCCCTAAATAAAAGAACCTTCGGAAGTGCATACAAAACAAAGGAATTGAGTGCATTAAAAAAAAATATGTTTAAATAAACTAAAGGCCTTCATACTCCATTATCCTTCACACATATTTACCAGTACATATTTTGCTGAGTTTTGCATTTAAAAATTTGCAAAATACAAACAACATACAAAATCTGCAGAGTAATCAAGCTGCAAACTGCAAAGGAAAACAAAACGTGGCTTCACACATCCTCGACATTAAACAACCAAATTGTTAACCCTATTTGCACTTATCTGAGCCAAAAGCTAAATTTGTTTACGAAATTCTGACAACACAAAAAGCAAACAAATAAGTGAACATAAACTAACATCAAACAAGGCCTCCGGAAAAGGATGCTTAAGTATGCGCCCTTAAGTATGCTGTAAATTAGTGAATCATTATATCAACATTATAAAGGAAAGTCATTAAAATGAGCAAGCAATATCGACTCAAGATAATGTAATGAGCAAAGATGAAACAATAGAAAATTCTGAAAATCAATTACTATTACTTAAGTATCTCAGTAAATATGTATGCATACCTATATGATATGATCGAATTAAGTTACCATTATTAGAAGATTGTTAAATCTAGCAGCGGTCATTACTTATATATGGAAAGTTGATACTGACTGCGGTATATCTGGTTTTGTAAATTTAAAATTTAAATAAACAGGGCTTTAATGATTCTATAAAACTGCTGTTTAAAGACGTATGAATAATTTATTTAAAATATTTTATGTTGAAGAGAAAATTTGTAGATTGAGATAATTTTTAATAATATTTTCAATTTAATAATTATAATGCTTTGAGTTCAAAGCAGTAGCTTCAAAGGAAGTACCCCAAAATATTAAACGACGTATCAAATTTAATAAACAAATTGTTATAAGAAATTTTGGACTAAATAAATAAACATATTTTATAAATGGAAATATAAACATATTTTTTAAATGAAAATGAAAAAATATAATAAGTAAAATTAACATTAAAATTTATAATTCTATTTTAATGATAAGTATAATTTAATTTACTTTTTTAAACTATAACATAGTTTTAGGTGTTTAAGATATGCAGAAGACAATTTCATTATTCGCAAGAAAGTCCCAGATCACAATATGCAGTGTTCATCTCGTTTTTGTTTATATTCATTGACGTCAAATTAACTTTTTTAAATATAAACATTGGGTTCACATTGACTTAAATATTTTATGTTTTACTTGACTTTGCATTAATAATACTCTCTTTAATCCTTGAAATTCCTTTCATAAATATGTAACAAACCACTCTTTTAAATATATATACCATTCCAACCATCCAATTATATACATATACCAGTATATGGATTTCCGAGTACATAAATATATGTCGACATTTAAAAACAAATGTACATTCATTAAAACTACTTCAAACCACAAACATTTTCATTTAAAAAACTGAAACAAGGATAAAAACATTGTTTACAGATTTTAAAAGTATTGATTGTTTTATACTTTTTAACAAGTATTCACATATGTTCGTCAAAGTGTTCACATTTTAGTACATCCTTAAATCCTTGATTAAATACACCAAAAAGTTTATTATTGTTTCTTTTTTTTTTTTGTACTTTAATGTTTGGAAAATAAAAACAGTTGATATAATTGCCAGGCGATGCGAATAAAGTCACATTTTTACACACCATTAAACGCGCCCACATAAAAAGGAACCTGTAGGCATATCGTATGGAAGGTGGCAGTCATTATGTTACCCAAATATGGGAGAGAAAACATAAAAAACTATAATGAAAACAATGGGGAAGATATATAAACAAAAAATTAATAAATTAATAGTACGTGAAACCAAAACCATATGGTAGAAACGCTTCTTATGGATAACTCGTAAAACCACATACCAATACGGAAACTGAAATCATAATGAAGTAAACATAAAACAGTGCTTTATGATCTTTTGTTTTAATAGCTATAGACATTGTTTTGGTTTGATAATATCACTGAAGTCTTCATATTCGCAACATTAAGAACATTGGTGCTGCAAAGCACTTAAAGGGATTTAGGCTCCCAAGCTATTGGCTTTAGTTTACACTATTTTATAAACAGTTAATATGTTAACTTTTAGTAAGTTTTGAAGGGCATAAAATAATTAATAAAAATATATGTGAAAGTATTCACTAAAAACTTTATGTAATGCTTAAATAAATATTACATTATTTTTTCAAAATAATGAAAACTATATTAATCATTCTCATTTAATCACTTTATAACAAAACTTCCAATGCAAGAGACTGAAGTCTACTACGGTTATCTGAATTATTTGGATAACCTGCAATATGTTTCAAGTATGGTTACTGAAAATCTAAAACATGTTTATCACCCAGTCATTCTTTCCTATTTCTAGTAGTGGAATAGATGGTGGTTATTGAAATTTATTTTAAAACGAAGCATATAATGACATCCGAATCCTTATTTTTAGCACACAAACTCTGATTCGATCAAAAACAACAAATATTGGTTATGAGTAAACATGAGAATCAGGCAACTCAAAATACTCAATACTCCTATGTAACGTAATAGAATCGAATGCGGTTATTGCAAATAGATATCGAAAAACCAAGAATCGACAACAGAATTGGTGTCTTCATGCGTATAAAAGTCTTCATGAGTATAAACGCCAATAATCTTTTCCAATTCATCATATTCGTAGGTTATACATAAACTTATATCTGACGTTGACGACAAGAACTGAAGGATAAGAATCTTATGCACTTGAACTCTAAGAGAATGCTATGTTGATCCTTTGTTTCGAGTCAGCGCAACTGGGCACTTTTACTCTTTGATAGCTAGGGGTGCTACAGGGTCCCACCCATCTCATTGACTAACTTATGTATTCCCTATAAGTTTCATGAATAAATGATGATCACTGTATAATTTTAGTGATAATATTAGAACTTTTAACTAATATGAAGGCACCAATCAGCATTTTATTTATCTAAAAATCAAGACACATGAGTCAAAATTTTATTTAATACAAATAAATTTATATAATAGTTTGTAGGAAGTTAGCCTATAACTAATTTTTCATACTCTTTCACGTAGCGTTAGAATCTTATGCGATAGACATCTATGCATCCTTAAATCTTGAACGTAAATATCAGAGCCACAGAAAAGTCACTCACCTGATAGCTGGGCAGCAATAAAAGGTCACAATTCTCATTAATTAGTACCAACACTTATGATGGAGTTTAAGGCACTCCAGCTAAACATCCCACAAATTCCGGCATACGCTGGACTTATCATCAACAAAATTGCAGATAAACTAGCCAGAAAAGGAGCAGCCTAGTTGTTGAAGGTTTGAGGATCATTCTCCGATTTAAGGGAAGGTATTTCTTTTTACCCATTTAGGAAGAAAACGTGATTGGCTAATGTTTTAGGGTTACCGTATTCTAAATCGCTTACAAGTACTTTGAATCTAAAACGAATAAAGTATTTGACACGGTATTGTTGTTTGAATTATTACCTCGAAAGATTAGAACTTTAATTTTTTGAAACTTGTACATTTTGTAGTGAAAAGAATGTATCCTCAAAACATATGCTTACAGCCCGGCACTGATTCATAAACAAAAGAAATACCTAGGTGAGCACGTTTTCGAAACTTTTATATTTTATCTCTTCAATACTACGATTCTTAAAAGAAGTTGGATTTTGAGAAATATTTTAAGAGCATGAACGAGTACAATTAATCTCTAGATACAAATTCCCCAAGTTTATAATTATGGACTTAGAGCTTTTACGTGTGATATTACTACCATACCATACTTCTATATATACTTTTATATATAAATATGGTAACTGTTTTACTATTCTTTTGCATATATTTTATGTGTATTCTGATGGAATATATGTTCAGAAAGTCTACCCAACATATTTTTGAAAGGTATTTGTTTATTTTTATAATTTGAGTGTAAGACTTTTATTTCAAATCTTTTATATTAATAAATTTTATGATTAGTAAATTGTTATTACGACCGATATTTAATTAGTTTTTTATATTTTTACCGGGCTAAGGTCGTTTATGCAACACATAAGTTTATAAAAATTTTATGATATCATATAAAATATTATGCTTTTTAATTTAGTATGAAAGTAAAAATTTTAGTGGATGTTTGTTTAACCCTATTATAGTAAAAAGTTTTATAGATTCAATTAAAATATTATGGTTTTTAATTTGACAGAAAACTAGAATTGTAATTGTTAGAAAAACAAGATCAATTTTTTCTTAAAGTAATATTTTATAATATTTTCTAACCAACATTTTCTCAACATAATTCTTCATCCGATTTTAACATACAGACTTGTTAGTTTTCTGTACAAGGAAATAGTAGAGGCAGTAACTTACAATAATGTTAAGAAACTTTGGAGAAAAACGAGTATATATGTAGTAATACAACAGTTTTTACCTTTATCGAAGAAAATTTGGAGGAATACATATATACATATAGTAAAACAATATTTCTAACCATTATTTAAGAAAATTTTTTAAATCAAAGCAAACTTAAGATACTACCTTCAAATACTTCACATAAACATAATTTTGAATTTCTTTCTGCAATTTGAACCTTTTTGAAAAGTTTCATGGATCACATATTAACTTTTATGTATAACAAACTAAACAACAACAACTTTAAGTAAATATTTCGAAATTCGATAAATTTTCATATTTTTAAAATATTTTAAAAACTGAGTATATCTTTTTTATTAAAAGAGAAAAGTTTATGCAGAATTTATAAAACTTTTTCCCAACTAAAGGTAAAATTTTTCATTTGTTATCAAAAGTGTTTCCTACCAATACGTGATATAAATAAAAAAATTACCAATTTTATTTCTCCCAAGGTGGCCAATAGTTGAATCAATTTTCTTGGCACTTTAAATCCTTTTCAACCATTTCCCATTTATCACTTTCTTCTACTATACTATTATTTTATTTTGTTATTTTTGTATATTTTTCACAATGTTTTCACTACAACTTCAATTTATTCAGGTAAAATATCTAGATTGATTTGCGGTGCTTTATTATCAATTAATGGAGTTCGTATACAAACACATTAATTTAATTCCTTTTTTTTTAAATACTGTTAATTAATCTTATAATATTATTGGCTTTTTATGTCAGAATGACTTTCTTATAGAAACAATAACTTTAACTACTGTCTAAACTATATTAAGTAAGTTTCACATATAATAAATCAAGTTAAATTGTTACTTACGTTGTGAATTGGAACGTCTGATTATATTTTCCAAGAAGGTATTTTGCGGCGCAACAAGTCCTCTACGTCCACCAGGCATTTTGTTTGATTTACCAATTTTTGAAACGTTCTTTAAACAACACAAACGAAAATAATTTTTACGATTTATGCGCGTTACTACTCTCTATTTCTACTACTTTAATGAGAAAAGCTTAAATTTTATTTTGCAGCGCATTTAAGCGATATTTGAACTAATTTTCTCGTCTATAAATATTCTTTTTTAATCTTTATGTTTACTAAATTAATAATTTTAATTTTTACAAAACACTTAAAATGAACGAATTTTATTTTGTCTATCAAACACATTTGATTTGTTTTAATTTTTGCTGTTGCAATTGCTGCAGCTGCATTTCCATAATGGCATTTCCTATTTTCGGCACCTCGTGGCGTATACGTAACATTTTGACAAGGCAGGCAACTTTTCTATGTGAATGCATTTTTGCCACAAATATTTTCTTTAATATTCTTTTAATACCTCAATCCGCCATGTGGGGAGTTGCCAAAATTCATATTCATATTAAAAAAGAAATGTCTGAAATTTACATTTGTAATCTGACAAATTTACAGCGACACTTTTATTACTGCTGCGACTACTTTTCTGCAATCTTTTACTTAATTTAAATACTTTGCAACACTTTTTGCATTGCATATATTACGGCGCCACCACTTGCCAGTTATCGTTGCTGCACTCTTTCTTATTGATGCTGCCTTCTCCCGTTAGTGCCACTGGTTCTGCTGTGGCTGCTGTTATTGTTACTGTTGTGCTTGCATAAAAGGAATTTTCATTTAAATTTTTTGCATCAGCAACTTTTCCTGCTTTCCCCAGTATGCGTTATTCTTATTCCTATGCATAGCGGCGCATTGACGTAGCTGTCCCCAGTGCATCGTAGCCTGTCGATGGAGCGTGTAGCGATGCCAATGTTAATTTTCTATAGCAGCTGTAAGAAGAAAAAAAGAAGGAATTAAATGAAGGGAAAAAACTTTATATAAATGTGAGTATGAAGGATAATAGCATTGATTAATGTTGTACTGCAATAATGCAGTAATGCATTTCTTTAGTTTATGTAAATTAGAACTTTTGTGTGGTCATTTTGGTTGTTTAATAATAAAAGTAACAATATAAATGCGATACAATTCCATGTTATAGCTGTGGTGAGAGAAACGTGATTTAATGGAATTCGTCACAGCGAGCACCTTTACTTTCTCCTTCGGGTGGGAAGAATATAATTACATCTTTGTTAGAAAAAAAAAAATAAATTAAAAATTTGTGATAGTACGTAATAGAGATAGTACGTAATGTAAGGTATCTGAATAAATGAGAAAAAAATATTTAGTGGAGTGTTACACATATTTCTACACTATTTACATATTACAAAAAAAAATTGGAATTATTACTGTGCTTAGGTCGTTTATTTAACACATAAAACTATAAAAATGTTTTTTTTTTTAAATTATAAAAATATTTCATATTATAAAATATAATCAAAATATTAAAGGAGTATTTTAAGCGGAGAAGTACTATCCAAAAAACAAATCTTTTCAATTCTAAAAATAAAATTATCGTTAACATATATGGTATTTTTTAGATTAGGCTTAATTTTAAGTCTTATATAGACTTTAAAATGTTCACAAAAGAAATATGAAAGCAGCTGTATATTACACAACCATAAAAGTGTTAGGGTTTCAGAGAACTTTTCTCAGAAAAGTAATTCATTGCAAGCAATCTAGTAAGTCTATATAGACCAAAACGGAAATTCATGCAGGTAATCGTATGCATAGATTCATGAAACATTGTGGAAAAACTGTTGAACTTTACAAGCTATATACGGAGCTACAACTAAATGAAAAATTAATAATGTGCACCAAATATTTACATAACTATTAGCTGCAATCATTACTTAAAAATCCTTATCTGAATTTAATTTTCTATTTCTTTTCTGAGTTTTAGAATCTCCATTATATTACTGAAACAGCATCTCTTCTATTTAGGTTGATTTTTATTATCTATTGCGAACTGTGATCATGTGGAGAGGATCAATTAGTATAAGACTACACCCACTTAAGCCGCACTGTTTGGAATGAATATAAAAGATTTTCACCATTAACCCGGCAGACAGTGTATGAACCCTCATTTCAGTAATAGAAGCGATAATTAAGATAAAGAGGACAAAGCTATTCAAGTCTAGATTTATCCAAACAAGGAAGCATGCGTGTGGTATAAAGGGAAGAGTGGTTGGTAGAGAAGGTGAGACTATTGCGTAAGCATAAGCGGTGGTAGGTAAATTCTGAACTAGGATCACGAAACCTACATTTATATTATGGGTACTAGAACTATCTGAGTGACTCTTAACAAAATGTAAGGAGTATTAGGGAGTGTGTGGTGCATAGTTAATTAGAACTCAGAAAAAAGAGTGCTAGAAATTCAATCGTTAGGCTGAGGTACTATCAAAAAACTTCCAATTGCTTTTCATGTCTGTTTAGAATTTTTTTTTAATTCAATTTCAATTACGCTGAATAAACATTTTGTTGCAATCAATCAGTCAGTCAATCAGTTGAGCCATAATTTGTCCAAGGTAGGGTAAAAAAACTGTTAAAAAATAAATAATGTATATAATGTACAATGTATATAAAAAATATAAAAATATTCGGTGAATTATACTGTAAGTTGTCGAGTCATTATCCACTTCCAAGATTATAATAAGTACTAATAATTAGTTAAACAAAAAACTTATCTTTTTTATATTTTCTTACTCAAATAGGCTATTATATGATTGTATGTCATCAAAATTATTACTTCTTAAAGGTAATGTCATCATATATCTCAGAAAATATATTTTTGACAAGTCATCAAATGTAATATACATTATCATACAGAAAGTTTTATAACACATATAACTAGAGCTCTGTTAGAAACTCTAGAAACTTAGCAGCATTTAGATTTATATAGCTTTATCCATATGTATAAAAATATTTAAATATATTTTATTGATTTTTAGATATAATGGGATTGTCCAAGACATGGTGTAACTTTTGTACTAAACATTGTTTTACAATATACATCGGGATTCTGTCATATTACCATTCCACATCCAAAATTTAATATGTCATTATTCGAAAAAGTGTAAACAACATATGGTTTACTGCATCGAATTTCGTGCCAACAAACTAACTTTAGGTATTGTTATATAAAGCCAGTCTGGCAACATCATATATTGAATTATCTTACATTATCTTGCTATGTATGTAAATTAGGAAAATGAGTATAAATGAATTAATCAATAAATTTACTCCTTATCTGACTACCGAATGAGTAATGCATCACACTAACATTATTTTTCTGACTTCATAAAAGTAAAAAAGTTCGTTTAAGAAATTATTGGTGAGCATGAACCAACTCAACAGTTTGCAAAAATTTGTGTAAAACAATTCAAAAGTGGTCATTTTGATATCACTGACAAAGATCGAACTGCTCAACCATATTCGAATATACCATACGTTGAAAGTAATATTCAACTCGTATTATTTTCAAGAAACGAACTGTTCTGTCATATTTTTATTCATATTTTTTTTTGGTTTTCATAGATTTTGAAGTCTCAAATTTTTTTAATCAAAACATCTATAATAATAAAAAAAAAATACTTAAACAGAAAGATATCAGTATAGTTAGTTGTTAGTTAGTTGTGGTGGAGGGAAGACGAATCCTCCTCAAATAGCTAAGGATGAAAGCCGTTTTGAGTCCACAAAAACCTCGTAATAGTGGGTAGTAGATAGAGGGTCAAAATAGAACCAACCAGAGGCATTAACAAAGGCAAGAATTTGGCTAATGCTGATGCTGGAGATATCGCTAAGTGAGTTGAAGAAAGGGGCCCCTAGAAACTTAAACCTAGTTCTGGCTAGACCTGGACAACACAACAGCTATGCTAAAGATATCAGTATTGTGTAATTTTTTTTTTTGCAGATTATATTGACAAAAGGGGAACTGTTCTAAAATTCCCTTCCATTGCTAAACTTTTAAATACATAGGGAAAGCGAACATATTTAGCTAAATCGTTCCATTTTCAATTTACTATATACTATAGTATATTATTGAACAATAATTACCTTATATCGTGACACCTTAAGCCTGCATGCCTTGGTCATGAACACGTAATATAAGTCAATTGTTGAAAATAATAATATATGAACCACAAACTGAACACGAAGCAGTAGATACCTAAAGCATTTAAATAATATATATTTATGGTACGATGACTATACAAAATTTAAATTCAGTTATTTCATCTAAAATGACATCTAAATTGTTTTTTTTATGTCTAAGGCCTGAAATTACGTGTCTACAAAAACCAAGTGTCATTCGTCATTTGCATTGAAGTTTTTTCCACCTGCAAAAGTAATGAAACGACATAAATTATAACAACAACAACAACACGACTATAACAACAAAAGTCCAGAATATATTACAGTTTTAATTAAATGACCAATATTAGCTACTTACTTTATGCAATCTGTTACAGAGTTTCATTAGTCTATATAACAGAATATAATTTTATGTTATGTACAGACTGTTAAGTCTCCAAACATTGACCATTTCACTTGTCTGGCTACTTAATATACTTAATAGAGTAATTTTGAAATATAATAATATTTTGTCACATTTAAGTGTCCTGTCACTCACATCTCGATATGTTCATTACATTTTAATAAACTTTCGCTACGTCAGACTGAACTAAAAATGTAAAATATCGAAATTCGCAAGTAAACCAACACAGTCAATTGTTTGTTTTTTTTTCTTTCTTTGCTGTGTTTGTAATATGAAGTGGGGAAAAGGAAATATATTTAAAACGTGCCAAACTCTTATTAACGCACATGGAAAACTTCGCTGCAAACATACAATCTATATATTGACATAGCTTACTAGATTTATGTACCTTGTGCCGTTAAACACAACCACACCTTTACATGCACACACACACAAATTAATGTCACATCCGAAATGGCACACAACAGAGCCGGCAACAGTTAATGTTGCTGCCACTGTAACAGCGCCCAATAGCATCAACATGCAAAGTACATAAAAACAACATCAATCACTCTTAACGATCAAGTGTTGCCAGTTTTGCCTGCCACAAATTGTTGTACTTGTGTTAAATACATTTTTACGTACTATTTTTTTTTTTGCTTCGATTTTGAATTGCTTTATTTTCGGTCCAGGAATACATTGAATTTACTTAAAATTCAAGTTCTTTCTTTAAGTGAGATTTTACGATACTTGTCGAAGGGAAAGAAAATATAACATGAAGTAACTTTTTTTTTTCAATTTAAGACAAATTCAAATAAATTTAATATAAATTGCATTATGACGTCAGTAATGACAGCAGTGACTATTTTACTTAATAGAATTTATTGAATTTTATAGAGAAGTTTTGATCTGATATAAGTGACAAAAGCGTGTGCCCCAATGAAGAAGTGATGTGAATATATAGCCTAGCCTTCTCAACTGTCAACCATACCTGCCCGTGGCGGATTCTTTCTTTCACATACGAGGCTCTGGCGACCGAGTACAGGCGGTATAACCTAAAAACATTTAGTTGAGCGGAAATTCTCTAACTACTAAACATCAATCCTATCTCCAGGTTAGCAAATAAGGAAATCTGGCCCTCCATCTTGGGGGTTGATGGCCAGTAACCTTGCATCGAAGAAATCTTACCGCTACACAACCGCCAAAGGAGGCCAAGGTTTACACTGAACTGTTGTGCCAAATAAGAAGGGGAAGAGAAGCTTCGATTTGTAGTGAACCATAACAAAGAGAATTTTTGGATTAATTTTAATTTAATTAGATTTTTGACTAACCATACAGTTGCTTCTAGATTTTTTAGAATTTATGAAAATAACTATTTGTTAATACTCAATATATAACAACGATTCGCAATACCGAGTTAAATATGTTGGACAACTCTCTTAACCTGTTATCGCTGTCATCGTTTTAATTGTTAATACTTGCATGTGATAAATTAATGGAAAAATTACCAGCAGAAAGTCGACAAGGTATATAATAAAATGAGATCACTATAAACTCTGCCATCCAACTTTTAATGATATTTCTATTATTTCATATAGATCAACAATAAACTAGAAGACTTGGAATATGCTGACGATGCTTCTTTACTTTCCTTAGATGCGTCAGCATCCAGAGCAGCTCTCGATCTTACTTAAAGAATATGCAAACGTACATGGAATCATATTTTTTCCTTCCTCTTCATTAGAAATCGAGGAGTTAGTATGTATGCAGTATATGGCATAACTGAAAAGCATTCTACCACAAAAAAAAAAAATGGAGCAGAAGAAAGAATTTTTGCCATAATCATTAAGAATAGAAGTGCCCTTATTCAACTCGTAAAGATATAAAACTGTATAACTTATATATGTATATACAAATCTTCATAGACCCAATACCAACATAAAGGCAGTTCTACTTCATGGAAGTAGAACATAAAAGCGTACCACTGCAATAGCATGGTTCATCTCTTTGAGACTTCACATACTAAATACCAACATAAAGGAAATATGGAGTACCATTGCAGTTTAATTCAAATTTCAAGCTTTTATGAATCAATATCAAGAAAAAAAATCTAAAAAAAAAAAAATCAACATCTCTTCTGGTGGTTCAATCGGATAGGCCAAACAAGAGCAACAAAAGAAGTTTAGAAATACATATTGGGCTGAAAAGGGTATACTCTCCTATTATCAAAAAAAATATGCACCAACATTGCTTGTAAGACAAAGAGGTGGAACTAACAAGATTCCATGCGATCTGGTGGGACGTAAATACAATAGAACGTAAATTGAATAATGCAAATTATTCGTGAAATAATATTATTACCTATTCCTATAATAAAGTTTAATTGCAGTTGCTCGCAAAAAATCCCAATATAAAAGTGTATACTGTTGCGTTTACTGAACTTAACACATCTTCTGCTCTTACAGATGATCTCTACAGTAATTTGATAACAGAAGCTCCTCTCCTCTATGGTTTTCGAGGAGAAAAGGCTCAAACACACATATACTATATATTATTCAATATTGCGAATTCAATAAAAAAAGATAACTTCATACTTTTTTAATTAAAAAAGTACAGTTGTATGCGTATAATTTTCAGAACTAATCAGAAAAATCTTGAAAGGAAATCTGCAAACTGAATCAACCTAACTAATATAACTCTCATTTTCCAAATATAGAAACGGAATGAAAATGTGGACAATTGAGACCATTTTCAACCAATAAACTAATTATACGCCTCTAAAAACCGTTAGGAAGGTGTATTTTTTTACCTTTTTTTGCTAACTAATAACAGATAGATTAAACTCACAACTTGAAGAAGATCTAGGTCTATCAGTCTAATAAGACCAAGTGCTTAATACTACGACGGTTATTGCAGTAACTCAAGTACTCAGTAGTTTTAGGTCATTAGTGTATCAACATGCATACAATGAAACTGGGTATTTTATAATAATTGCAGTAATTCTAGAAACTTAAGCAAAAAGAAATAGTCACATTTTTTCTATGAAGGCTTAGCTTTACCTTATAGATAGAATAGACTTATTGCAAAGTACTTTATTTCTTTTTTTTTCAATAGTTTTTGCGAATATTGTGAAAACTTAGGCAAAGAAAAAATAATTATATATTTTCGTTTTTAGTTACTTAGCTTTTAATTACAAGAGCAATGAGTTTCTAAGAAAGCATTTTTTGATAGTTTTTAAAATTGATTTGATCGGAAAGGATGTATCTAAATAACTTAAATTAGAGATTACTTACTTAATTTATCTTTTGCGGTTTTCTCCGAGTAGCTTGTGACAAGCGGAAGTATATCTATTGATTGCCTGTCTACTGCAACCAATAAACCAGAAATTGTAGTTAGTTTCTATTTAAATACATATATTACAAACCTAAAATAAGTAAAAATAATTAAAATCAAAAAACTCATTAAAATGAGCTATACAAAAAAAAAAAATAAGATGAATCATCTTCTATAGAAACACAAAAAATTAAAATTAAAACATAAAAGTTTTCATATTCTATGACAAAATTTTATCAAAACAGTTGCTAGCAACGGAAAGTTTTCACTCAGTTGACACTTCATAAAATTTTGTTCTACAACTTTTCAATACAAAAAAAAAAAAAAAAAATAGGCAAACAAACTTTAAACGACGTTCAACAGTTTTTATACTGAAAATTAATTTTTAAATTTAGGCGAAAATGATTTATTATAGATAGTTTGCATAGCTGGAGATGATTTTGATATAAAGCAACAATTTCGAAGATATTTTGTATTTTATGTTCATTCAAGTAAAAATGTGATAATGAGGAAGCATAAACGATTCTGTGTTATAATATAAATAAATAAAAAAAATTTTTTTATAGTTAACTAAATTACCCAAATGTTCATTAATCTTAATGGTTTTGAATATAAAATGCGGTAATATTTTTTTATATCCCAACCCATTAATTTGGTCTGTTGGCTTTTAAAATTTATGATGACTGCAAATTTGTTATCCTTAACCCTTGGCAAGCAATTTGCAAAATTTTGCACTTTAATGGCAACAGAAATTATAAAAGAAATATAATATTTAATTATTTAAGCTAAGATTGAATGGTTGAGTCGTGGCACGAAAAAAGTTAGGTTCAATTTTTTGTAATTTTTCCTATTTAAATTATACATAAATGCTATATTAAATACTAACGTACTCCAACTATTGATAATACCTACAAAGAAAACTTAAAGATGTAACAGAAAATGTTGATAAACAGACAAATGATATCTATAGTTAATAGCGATAAATATTTGGTTTATTAATAATAATAATACTTAGTTAACAATGACAAATAGTTCAATCCATATTACTAGATAATTAACTAAAAGTTACAGATATTATGGATGCAAACTGTCAAAATTATAAATTGAAATTTATCGTTCATAATTCCCTATAGAACGCACTCTTTAGAATCAAATAGATTAAGACATTAATAGAAAAAGTATGCTACTTTATAATCATAGGTACTGCTAATGCTGCTTATAATAATCACAGACAAATTTATCTTCGTTGAATAAACATTGCACCACCTACAAAAAATGAAATAATATTAATTAATAAATCCCTAAAAAATGTTAAATCACCAGAAATTGACTATATATAAGCAGAAGAGCCCAAAGCTGCTTCAATGTTTCCTGCAAATACCCTTCTTCCAATTTTCTACAACATTTAGGAAGAGGTAGTATATCCCGAGCAATGGAGCAAGAATTCCATTCCATCATAAGAATTCCCAAACAAGGAGATCCATTTAATTGCAACTATTATAAGAGCATCACCTTGTTCTTTATACCAATCAAAGTTCTTGCAATGCTGAAGTTGTCCAGAATATCTGAGCTTCAGACTGGATAGATATTACATTGATCTTATTAAAACCGTCCGCATTATAATTGAACAATGTTGTGAGTACGAAACTTCAGTAAACCTGTTACTTATTGACTTTAAAAAAGCCTTTTATAGCTTTACTCGAGCGTACCCATGGGATACGCTAGAGAGACGAGGTTTACCAGAAAAGATTTTAAGTAACATTAAAACCATGTACGATAACTCTGCATGGATACTCTGCCGTCCATGCAGAGTATCTTTCCAATACTTATGAAATAAAGTGTATAGTACGTTAAGCCTATGTACTTTCATCGCTCCCATTGGACGAAATTATGAGAAAACTACAGATCGCAGACAAAGCCTTCAGTAGTCGCTATTTCAACAATTAATACAATTGGAATACGCAGACAATCTATGCCTCTTAATGCATCAACGATGCGATCTGCAACATAAAATTAAGTACTAAAAGCGAATGCAAACAAAGCTGGGCTAAGTATCAACGTTGAGAAAACCAAACTTTTGCAAAGTAGCTACAGCAGACAGGTTTCTTCTCCAGCATCTATATCGCTTAGTAGCCGCAACGTAGAATGCGTTTAAAGCGTTACTTATTTAGGAAGTTGGCTGAAAAGATATCGAACACTGAATTTTGGGACAGAACAAATCAAGTTTCAACGGAGACAACGAAACCAGCAAATAATACAGCAATGCAATCACTGCGATGAAACCCACAAAGTAGTCGGCGACCCGGAGCACCAGCAAGAACATAGCGGAGAACAATTGAAAAAGAATTAAATGATGCCGGATTTATGTTACTTGAAATGATGTCACAAGAAAAGCTCCTAATAAAATACGATTTAAATGGATGGTGGTGGCCCTATGCTCAAGAAGAACTTCAGGAAATTATTAGAGAATAAGTGTACAATGGCTTTATATACAAATATGCAGGTCCACGGTTCAAATTTGAGAGGGTGCATTGTGAAAATGCAGTAATGTTGTGAACCTTGAATATAAAAAAAATTATGGCTTCTATTTTGTCCAATTTCAAGTTAAATTTAAATAAGAATTCTCATATGGTTTAAACAGATTTTGACTAAATATTATTTGTGCTTTGATTTTAGATGAAAAGTTTTTTTAATATTGTATGAATCTTATGTAGAAATTCATGACGTAAATTATGAGATTTCGTTTTATATGTTGTATTATAAGTTTTTCCTAGCGCAGCGAGGCGAATAAAGCTATGTTGCAACTAGGCAACTTAAACAAATGATTAGTGAGACTCAATGTTCTGTTTGAATCTGAATTTCTTTATTAAATTTGTAGAGTATTTATACTTATTCTAACTTAAACACTAACCTACCTGAATATTATGTTCGCCTAGTAATTTTCATATAAAAATGCTTAATATGCATTTCAATTAATTTAAAAATATGAATTTATTTATTTAATAATTACCCGAAATACTAAATAATGAAATTCCAATGCAAGTTAATGCACTTCACGAATTTCATTTGCGCAAAACAAAAGAATCAAATTACTTTTCTTTTGCGCTTCAAATAATTAACAAATAATTAACAAATAATTATTTTGTTTGTTAATATGTAGATATACTACACGTTCTATCGCTAAATCACATATTAAATATATTTCAAATGAACTATCATGTTAATAATGCATGGCGCTTTATTTAAACTGGATAATATCTCTATACATATTTCTATCACGCCCATAAAGAAGACAGACGGACGTACATGAAATCATTAAATTGAAAATCAATATACCAATTTATGTACAGCAATAAGTTTATTTATAATACAATCTATTCATCCAATCTAATCTCTCCATTATCTTCCGTCATGTTAGACTTGAAAATAAAATTATACTTATATTATAGTTCTTATTTTGTAGAAAGTGATTTAAAAGCAGTTATCAAAAAAAGTCGAACACCGGTTGGGATATTTATCTATTCATCCGTATATTCATCTATTTAAAATTGTATATTAATTCGAGTAGTGTGGTTTAAAAATTTACAGTGATTTAGTCCGTAGTATTATTTGAACAAGAACTTCATTAAAATATTTTCATCAACTTATATGAAAATGAAAATTCTCCTAACATTTTATTTGATGCTACCTTGCGTATGAGTGATAATTGCAAATGCAAATGCCTGACAGCACAAAGACCTTTGCCTGAAAGTTTTGCTTCCAACAGTAAATACTTTCGGTTTGTGTACTTTGGAAACATTACATAAAACCCTGTTTATGTAATTATGCTAATAAAGCTCAAATCTGGTAAAGCAGAAATGAGATCAAATGACAAAGTTTACCCATGAATAACTTAGCCAACTTAGTTGCACTTGCTTTGCTGGTGGACCAAGTTTCGGTACCAAATTATTTGGCAACTGACGAGCACTTACTAAATTGTGAGCAATGACCTCCTTTATGTACTTTAATTCAAATTCATTATCATATAATATAAATCAGTTAACAGCAATAAATTTTATTACGATAAGTCGCGTTAACATGAAGCGGAAGTGTGTTCAGTTCACAATTTCCAGGATACGAGTATATTGAGTTAAGCCAATACAAGAGTAAGCTAATAACATCTTTAAATGGATTGGAACTTCAAATTTATTCACAAACTTAATTAGAGTATGAAATAAAGGAGAATAAATTCATAAATGAAAATGTCCCAAAGACAAGCTGTTCGTCCCCTGCCACTGCAATGACGTCAATAAGAAAGTGTGTCACTTGGAGAAGAGAAGTGTGTTCACAATCACAGCGTAAAGCATATTTGTTTACTTAAAAGTTGAAGCACGTCCATGGGAGATATAATTTAAAATTATAACGAATGGAAGAAAAACTAATTTGAGAAAGTATGTTGCAATTTTCAGATTAAAGATGAAATTTTAAGCTTAAAGTAAGCATAGTATTTATGGAAATATTTTCTTCTTTAATGTGGTTAAATTTATGGAAGATTAAAATAAACATCAGAAATGTTCTGCTCCAATTTAAAGTGAAATATTCCTTCCATTTCAGTGTTTCATTTGATGAAGCAAATTCTAATTATCATTATTATCCCAACATTGCTTTTATGTCTTTAATATGGAAAAAATGAAAAAAATTGTGTTGACAAAAGCATAAAAAGTTTTAAAATATGTCACTGCGCTTTTTGTTTTGATTAATGAAAAATGTGAAATTTGATGTGGTTTTGATGGTTTGTGCTTAATTGCTAAGAGCGAAACCGAAATAAATTTTTATGGAAATTTTAAACTTTTATAATTTTATTTATATAAGCAATTTACAAAAATATTTCTAGAAATGAATATTGGTGATCAGGGGCATAGCGAAACAGGCGGATTAGCTCAAAGAACAGTTTTTGAAAAATCTACTTTTAAAAACAGACAAGCAACAAACAACGTAAAAACAAGATTACTACTATTACTACTTAGCATAATCTAATCTCAGAGTAATCACTAACCGCACGGAGCGGTACGCAGATCTTAGATCAGTCATTGAATAATCACGAAGATTATGAAGAATACTCAAAGAGAGATGGGTGGAAACTTCCCACAGTTATCAAAGAGTTATCAAGTCTTTAAAAAATTAAAGTCATTCCATTAAATTTGGGAAACTACTTTTACTTGCTACTTAAGATTGTCTATACAAGGTGAGATGAAAAAACTGCAACAAAGTAAAACGCCATAATTTTTTCATTTTTTTTAAATTTTATTGAATGAAAGCAAAAAATGTCGGAAATAACATCAAATTTGAGAATCGGTTTAGATTTGTTCGAATTGGCCACCTGGCACGAACTATGGCCTTCAAACGGCATAGAAACATCCACGCTGCCCGAAAGTGGCTCTGCGGTATTTTGTCCCATTCTCGGCGAAGCGCTTGCTTGAGATGATCGACACTTTGGTATTTTTTAGTTCCAACCTTGCTTTCCAAAATACCCCAGGCACAATAGTCCAACGGATTGGCATCCGGAGATTTTGGTGGCCATTGTGCGGTGGAAATGAAGCGAGGAACCTCATTTCTTAACCATTCTTGGATGGCGCGTGCTGAGTGCGATGGTGCTGAGTCCTGTTGGAATGTCCAAGGTCTGCGGCCGAAATGTTTGCGTGCCCAGGGCTTCAGAACTCCCTCCAAAATATTTTCGCGATAGATTTGCGCATTTAATTTGACACCACGGTCGATGAATACGAGCGGCGAGCGACCATCGGCTGTTATGGCGGCCCACACCATCACCATGGCCGGCTTTTGAGTTGTGATGGCCAACCGAAGTTGCAAATTTTCAGCTGACCTCTCTGGCAAGTAAACACGATCATTTTGTTTGTTTACAAACTGCTGGATAACGAATGGTTTCTCATCGGAGAAAACCAAATTCGGCAGTTCACCACTTTCGGCCAAGCGAAACAACTCTTTAGCTTTTTCGAGTCTAACTTTTTTTTGCGCATCAGTAAGATCTTGCACTTTTTGGAACTTGAATGGCTTTAGTCCAAGCTCATTTTTCAATATTTGCCGAATGGCATATTGCGATATGTTCAGCTCACGAGCCATTTTTCGTCCACTGCGACGCGGATTTCGTTCAATTCGCTTTTTCACTTTTCGAACCATTTCTGCCGATGTTGCTGTTTTTTTTCGTCCACTTCCTTGACGTCGGGCTACGCTACCAGTATCATGGTAACGAGCGATGGTACGAGACACAAAACATTTATTCACTTCTAAATGCTGGAGGGCTCTAACGATAGCCACTTGTGGTTTTCCAGCCAAATGCAAAGCAATCACACTATCACGCTTGAATTCCATCACAAATAACTTTTTTTTTGAAAAATTCCCACCAAAATGCTTTTGTGCGCTTGTAAACAATATAATGAGCTGTCACTAGAATAAATCTGACAGCTGTGGGACGAGCGGTTTAGAAATGACAGCAGTCTGAAGTTGGTTGCAGTTTTTTCATCTCACCTTGTATATATCATTACCAACACGGTCATTATCGAACTATAACGTTTAGGAATATATTGGGTATTAGCACACAGTCTCTGTTTTCATTATAAAACCAATACGTCATTCCAGCAAATTTTTAGAGCAAAGAGCAAGCAATTGAAGCTTATATCAACTCCCTTTCTGGCCACGTTCTTGTCACCAATTAATATAATTTATAAATAGAAAAGTATATAGTTACAAGAGCTGCTTTTTAAATCTTCCTCCTAACAATGAAAACACAATGATTTGATTGAATCAATTTTCGGCATAGTTTTGCCACTCTGAAGTTAGTATCTTCAAAACCAGGCTATTAAATATTTTAATGGCTTATTCGGGTTTAGAAAAACGCTCGCCATAGATTTTTTCTTTAATATTTGGAAAAAAGAGAAAATATCGGGTGTCAAGTCGGTACTATAAGGCGGATGACCCATCGATTCAACGTTTTTAGTGCTCAAAAACACTTTTGCTTGAGCCGGTCTAAGTGAGCTCGCATTATCGTAGTTGATGACGGTTGATTTTTCATTTCTCCAAAAACTTCTGGTAAACAAATAGTTCTTTTTTATTACTCAGAATTGACCGTAGTACGCTGCGGCATAATCGGTTTGAACTAGTGTAAGCGAGCTCCCATTATCGTAGTCGAGCATAATCTTCCTTCGAGATTGATTTACTTAAATTCTCCAAAGATTTCTGGCAAACAAATGGTTGTTTATTACGTTGTTTAAATGGTACAGTTGTGACATGACCGGTTTCACTGTAAAAAACACGAGACTATTTGCTTAGATTTGTTCCGTCAGCGGACAGCTTTTGTGGGGATCTGCTTACTTTGAAAAATCCAAACACTGGATTGCAATTTTTTTCAGCTACAGAATTATTCAAAAAATATTGAACATATTTCCAGAGACTACTAAAAAGCAACGTTATGGTCCATACGAATACTTATTTTAAGAGAAATAAATTTTAATAATTAATAAAAATTTATTTAATTAAAAATAAATTTAATGATTAATGAATTTAAGCCAACCAAGAAATTTAAAAGGCGCCCATTTTTGCACCAATAAATATATTCAGACAAAACAAATTCTCTCGTCGAGCATACTTATTGGTATTTCGAGCATTATTATTGGTATTATTGGTTAAATTTAAATTAAAATTCTCATTTAGTTCAAAAACACTTTTATCAAATGCCAACTGAAATCAAGCATCATTTAAAGTTGCTATTTTAATAAATTTAAGTTCTAAAAAAAAATTTCGATATGTTGTATTTGTATAAGATTTGGGGTTGTTTTTAAAGTGTAATAAACTAATATATTAATTATGTATGACATTAAATTATATGAAAAGCCATGTCTCGACATAAAATTTTGACAATTTATTCAGTGGTGTTTTATATTAAATTATAATTAGAATTCTCATTTAGTTGAAAAAAATATTTCAGTAAATATCAATAGAATTCAAATTGAGTTTGAATAGATTCTTTAATATATGAATTGTTATAAAGGGTTCATACGTTTTACACAAAATGACCCATTAATTTATAAAATATATAATATGAATGAAACTATATAATTAATATTTTACATTGTGTATAAGGGAGCAGTTTGTCTAAAGTAATTAATATGGTTATGCCCTTAAAAAAATGTAAAAGTACTTTGATTTCGTCCGAAGTATATGAAGCTACAACCATATTTTTAAAACATAATCTGTTTACACTATGTGCGATATATTGACATGCAAAACTGGGGAAGTACCTTGCGGGCTGCCTGTTCATGTTGAAATTTATAGTAATATATCGTCCACAGACAATCCTAATTAGCTGATAAGTGTTAGCTGTCTAGTCATAATTGTATACATTCAATATATCCATGAACAAGCTTGTATGGACTTGATCAACGTATAAATTCTGTGAACTCAAGCTTAATTATGAAATAAGGTCTCCGGTAAATAACTTCTGATAAAAATAAATATTGCTAATATAGCTATTGCTGCAATAGTAAAAATAATCGCTAATCTAAAAAATCCATTCCACATTGCAACAATTGCAGAATATTACTTTTCACAGCAACAGAACTGATGCTGTAGCAGACTATGCAAAAGGTAACCATTGCTTGCGTTACTGTCTCTACAAGATGAAGAGACACAATGGTGCCTATAGCTACACACATATTACACATCTATTCTAGTTCTTTGTCTGGCTTAGAATTTGAACACAATAAAGTATTATTACTTTCCTGATTTATCATTGGCTTCGTAATTAATTCTTAAACTCAACAGACTTCTCCAGACACACCATTCCAAAACAATTAGGTATAGAAGTTTTGAAGTAGAGAAGTTTTGAAGAACTTTAGTAAAAGTTTTTGGAACTTACGATCTTTATTACTTTATGGTTTAGCTCTGGGCCAAAAGGAAGTACAAGTACTTTCCTGTTTTAGTACCATGTGGCTGATGGTAATTCTTTCAGCTTAAGTGATTGCTTTGGCTACGACGTTTAGACGCGATTGAGTACACACAAAACCGAATACCTGTACGCTTTGTAGAACTTCAGTAAATGTTTTCAGGTTTGGAAAAACAATTGAATAGGTAAAGTGAATTGAAAAGAAGCATTTTAGAGATGATAAAAATGATTTTAAGATCCATAAACGATTTCGCCTTATTTTTTAAATAGTCATATACATATATAGGATAAGTTTATCGAAAAAGACTAAATGTTGGAGACAGATAACACCTTTAGACACATTTCTTGTGAATGATTAGTGCACATCAGTGCACCTGAAGAAAATACTGGATGTGAATCTTTTATCTGCTTCTGATGTTAACTAATTCTCAACATGGATCATTTTGGCTAAAAGGCTTATAATTGATTAGGATCAGTTGCTAACAGAACAGATATACTGTGCCGGAAGTGCTCTACTTGCTTTCCACTTGGTTTGCTACTGTTAATGCTTCCCACCGCATTAACATTTTAAATAGTTTTTTTTTTTGAGGATCTTTACGAACTTCAGAACCTCCCTTTAAATAGCATCGTAGGCTTAATAGGCAGTTGGAATGAATTTTGCGAAACTTCAGTACCTCCCTTTAAATAGCATCATAACCTTTGCCAAAGATTCTAGATGATTTTAACCCTTGGGGTTTTTAATAATACACAATGGGCAGGACAATGGGCCTATAGGCCTAAGTAGATCCTGCAATCGTCGGTATAACCTAACCTAATCTAAGTTCTTTACTTTATTAGAAGCCCATTGTCCTTATAATTAATTTTCTGTGCTATTCCATTCTGTGTGTTTTTATTTTAACTGGAGTACTTTAGAAAACTTATCAATGAGTTGATGGAAAACCAATAATTGGTATCATCTAAAAGCGTTAGCATATATGTATGTATACATAAAAATAAAAATTTATCCGATTATATTACTAAAAAAATGCATCTCAATTTCGGAAGAACATGTAAGCAGAAAAGTTGTCTTGATAACTTGAAATTACAGTTGAGTTAGACGAAGATACTCAAAGTGTAAATTGGTTGACATGAGTTTCTACATTTTGTTTTGTAAGAGTGAATGTTAAAATTCTGTCGATTTCTTTTTGTTTGTTTTAGCGTTTGATTTTGTTTGTTTTCAGTTTAATTAAAAATCAATATATAACGACCTTTCCTTCTGTTCATACACATTCGTATTCGCTTCCGTTGGACAAAACTTTTGAGGACAAATGTAACCATAACGACAATAACAGCAGCAACAAAAATTAAAAAAACACAAGTCAATTTTGCCAACTGAAAATGTTAAAAATTTTATTTGACTTCATTTTGTTCTTGCCATTTTTATTTTCATTTTTATTCCCTTTTTGTTTTTGTTTTTATTTTTGCTTTGTTGTAGTTCTCATGTTGTATATAGAATGTAAACCCCCTCTAAAGTGAGAGACACGCTACAGAAAAGGTTAATTGCGTGTGTCGAATATGTGTTTCAAACGAAAACGAATGTTGACATTTCACTTGATAATCCACAAAAATATAAGAAAAAAGAACAGAAATTAAAATAGCTGACACAGTAGAAGGACTCTTGAAAAGCGGAAGAACGCACAAAAGTAGGCAACATAAAGAATATTAAATATTGCATACATGTGACAACATAATAAGCATTAAAAATCACAAAGCAAAATAGCACAACAACAGAAAGTCACAAGATACAAAATGTTGATATCTGCAAATACGAATAAATTGTTTTATATACAAATATATATATAAGTATTGTATATAGATATGTACAAGTATTTTTATACATTTACATAAAATTGTGTCTGCCTGAAATATGGATTTGTTTTAATGTGAATCCTTGCGACTAGAACATTTTATAGATTTTCTGACTGTGCCAGTTTCGTGAAAAATATGCTTCTCTCATATTTCAACGTGTTCATTTGCAATTCCAAGTATTTCGTTGACAGGATAACAGGAAATTAAATTTTCCTACTGCTGCTTTCTACAGAAAACTAAAGATATTATTATTGGAATTTTTGAAAAATTGATTAATGTGTGTTCATTAAATCTAAACTTATAGAAAATGATTAATTCTATGGCATTTCTTTTATTATTTATTATGAGTTTTTTCATTTTCGTTATACAATTATTTTAAATTATTTTAAGTATTTTAAATAAATGATCATTTAAAATCAGTTGGATCAATTGGTTAAGGTGCGCTGATTCTGAGCTTCACATTTGGCAGGACCTGAGTTCGATTCCTGGTACTTGCAGTCTCAAAAATAATTATTTACGAGAACTAAATACAAGAATTATTTTCAAGACCACTGATGATGGGTATTTGGCAATACTCGAAACAGCTGTATGGTCAGCTAAAAATTCAATTAATCAAAAATAATATAAAAAAATAAAATTTTTGTTGTTGTAGTTGACTACTGTTCGAAGAAACCTCTTTATAAAAGATTATTTTTAAAATTAAATTAAATTTATTTTTTCCACGTCTTTGTCTCTGTAATAGGCATGCACAAAACTCTTCTGCAGAGTCCCACCCATCTCACTGTCTAATTTGTTGTGATTATTTAATGACTGATCTAAGATCCGCATACTGCCCCGTGCGGTTAGTGATTACTCTGAGATTAAATAGTGCTTAGTAGAGCAGCCTGTCGGTTTTCGCATATAGCTTCAGGGTTTTGTCCCCAAAATTCTTATAACATATTAAAATTATTTTAAAGTACTGTGTTTCAAATTTAAATTTTATTTTAAATTTTTTTAAATTAAATTTATTTTTTCATATTCGATTCTGTAAGAGTCCTACACAAAACTCTTACAACATTTTATCTCAAACGACTTCTGACAAATTTCTTCTCACAAATTTTTTACTTAAGCTCCATTTTATTGTATTTGCTTTTCATTGTTAAAATAGTTGCGTTTTCTACTCGAATATGTTTTATTGACGCCAACATGCCACAAAAATCAGGACATAATGTCGCCATGTGCAACCATCGTATCTATGATGTTTATTTACTTAGATTTTGGGTTCTTCTATTGTTATATTGTTGAGCAAAAATTGTACGGAAATCACAATAAATGCACAAATAAAAATATCTTAAATATAAAATTATGATACGTGATTTCATCCAATATTTGCCAATTTTAATCAATAATATATTTAAAAAGAACACTTAAATATTTTTTCATTCTTATTGGTTATTCATTTTTATTTTATTTTTAACTGAATGTATTATTGATTAAGTTTGTAACAATATATATATACGAAAACCGTTTCATCAGTGCATGATTGAATAGAATAGAAAATAAACGGGGTACTGTCTTTCAATGGAGCAGACCATTATCAACAGAAAATCATCAAAAAATATGCAAACTATGGTATATATATAAAGACTGGTTTATTAGTAGTTGGAATATGGAATATAATGGAAAATTAACGGGGTCACGGCAGTCATTGAAGCAGACTATTATTAGTGTTTTGATTTTGCAAACTAATCCTAACTGAACAGAAGATGATCCACATTTTCAGTAAAACCAAAATGCCAGCAGTTACGGAGAACATAACTTCGGACGGTAATATCAATTCACAGAAAATGTAAATATAGGTTTTAAATACCTTAAAGAAGAAACAAAAATTTAGCTTTTTAAACAGACCTACCATGTTAAGATAATACCGCAGGCCATGATAACCTATCAGATAGCCTACAACCTCTATTCAATTTTGCTGAGGAAGTTCACTCTACCGTAATTGAATGAATACATTAGCGGTTGTTCAGCTGGAATGTCGCACCAGCAAGGTCTATTTTCGGCCTAAACTATTCATAGTTGAAATAAATAGTCGAGGTCACTTAAAGTGTTAAGGTAATTAATTATTATCTAATTAATCATCTAGAAGAAGTTATTCCGTAGTGACCTCTTAGGTTCAGAAATCATACAAAGGTTTCGGTGTTAAATTTGTTGAATATGATGGATGTGAAATGATATTAGATAAGTTTTTTGACGAGTTAGTCTTGAAAAACCAACGGTATGTTAGATAGTATACTACCATGATGCAAAAAGTAAAAGTTGTCTGTCCAAAATTTTAGCCTTTTTTTGAGAATATCTTCTTATAAACATTGCATAAGCCCATAAGCCCACGATAATCGAAAAAAAAAACTGGTAACATAACCCTGATTTTTCAATGACTTCAGCGTGATCTTTTCGGTCTAAGCTCATCGTTTGCATAGTATTACCTTAATTAGTCGATTCAATTTATGTGCAGTGATATCTGGTAAATAAGCTCCTTAAAATAATTTATCATTCATTTTATAATTCATTGTAGTATGTATATATAAAAAAATTTGTAATGATATGTTATTGTTTTTTATGATTCTAAAACTTGTGGTTAGGCTTTAAATAAAAGCGATTTAATAAAAACTTATTGTTAACAAAAAAAAATCTGTTGATCACGGTACACTATATACAGAATATATGTGTATATATAGTTATATATATATATATATTGTCTTGACCTTTTTATAGCACGTAATCAGTTTAATTTAAGATATAAAATTTCTTGAATTTGTTGAATAAATGAATAAAACTCATTTAAACAATCTGTATTTCTTTAATAAAAGATATTTGTAATTTAATATATTTTTTTTTAAAGAAAATATAAAAAATTTAATTTATAACATAAAAAAAAATGTAAAAAGATTCTGTTGTATTCTGAAAAAATCTTCTGAAGTGTTATTAAATAACAAAAGAATTGCAATTTATATCTTTAAGCTGACAGGAATGCACTTGCAGCATCATGGAATGCGGTCACTTTAATGGAGAAATACATTGAAATTCCTTTAAGCGAACATGTTTTAAAAATTTTCCGGCTCTACACCTCATTGCACATAAAAATGGAATGAGTTCCATGTTAATAAATTCTCTTATTAAATAACACCAGTAGCAGTCGTGAGTACAGCAGTTCGCTGGTATATATTTATCCTGTTTGCAGGAAAAGGAATTAAACCTTAATTACTTCTTGTGCGATGATAAAAAACAATGAAACTCGGAAACAGAAACGAAAATTGTAAACAGAAGGGAAAACTCAAGGGAATTGGATTTCTTGGTTAAGTACACATTGCTCCAATATATTTACAATGTGAAAAATTCTTATAAAATGCGTTCAATTTTACTGACACTAATTAAAGATTAAAGAATTTTACACAATAATTAAAGTATAAATTTATAACAGGAAAATACAGATGAAACTATGCACTCTCATTGAGGGAAATTAATTTGACATAATTTATTTTTTCAATAAAAAATTCTCTTCTCTACAACAGCTTCTTTAATTATTATGTTGAAGCTATTTGAGCCAGTGCACTTTAGCACTTTTACTCTTTCTTAATTCGAGGTATGTTCAAAACCCCTCTTTACGCCTTGACTGGATTATTGTTTATCACTTCATCAGACTAAACAATAATTGACCTCAGATCTGCATACCTCCCAGAGGAGCCTGTAACCATGCTGAGATTTTATGGTATATTTAATATCAAATCTTATTACTTACACCATATATATTTTAATATTCTGGAAATAATAAATATTCAAGACCTCATAACGCGGTTTTCTAAATTTTACACAATAATGAAGTAATCTTCTTAAGTTTTTTTTTAATGCTAGTGTTTTGTTAGCGTAACGCTAGATCATTATTTATGCGCAATTGAGATTTAGTGCATTATGATCGCCTCCTGAACCTAGAGTTTCAATCTCTTAACTCAAAACGTGAATTAAAAAAAGTTTGTGAAAATATAGTAAGCTTTCAACGTTAATTCAATTCTTCAAGCAATCAGAAAACAAAACTATAAATAATGGAAGGCACTGAAAGTCATGTGCATCCTTGTCCTACCTAATAATAGGTCCTACCTATAATAAAACTAGATCTTGAAAACTCTTCAAAAGAGATCATGTGAACACTGCAAGGCTGGTCACTGGTGTATAGGAACATACACTGAGAAACTACGAATTACTTAGTATGCATACAGCGAAGGTTGTGCAGAAAAAAGAAACCATAAAAGACCTTCTCTGTAAATGCCCAGCTGTGGTGTCCAGAAAAAATAGGTTTTTAAGAAGGTACTTCATTGACAGTTTATCAGACTGTTCATCAGTAAAGATGAAAGATCGATTAAATTATCTAAATTCAACGGTATGGATGTATAGACTTCTTTTATTTTAAGCGTTCTTAAGGGAAGAAAATGATAGCAAAATGGTAACAAAAAATCGCTAACATAGGTACATGGAAGTTATCTGATGCCCTGCCACTGCAGCCAACCAACCAGTCATTGGTTAGTTATTTAAAGAATATTTAATCAAATTCGTATTTAATTCACGTTCTTAATATAATCATCATATAAGTATCACTCACTTTGGAGAATTTCTCCATGGTTACATACATAAATATTTGCTGACTTTCTCAAAAAGATACTGAACAAATAACCATCTCACATCTTTTTTACTGATTCTCTACTTAATGATATCTGATGAAGCACAAATATCTTCAGTATTTAATTCATTATTTAAAGGATACTTATATTTTTATAATACTCTAAAATAATGATTACCGATATCTCGATTGTTGTAATCTACATTGGGCATACATATTTTGAAATGAGTATCGGGATAGGATGTATAATATTCCCGTGATAAGACATGCTTGTAGCTAAAAGATTATGACTTGCAGCACCGTACCAAATATAAAGTCTGATACTATAGTAATTAAATGTCCACAACTTTAATTGTTTAGATACAAGGATAGAACCATAGGAAACTGTCGTCGTGTATGTGGTTAACACTGAAATTACCACAGAAAGAGGGTTGGCAGTTATGCTTTCATTTAATGTGGGGTCATATTTATTTACCTTAATGCTGTGATCAAATAAACAGTAAAGGCTTAATGGATATCGCTCTTCCAAAACGAGAAAGTAGTATTTAAGTATATGGCTTCAATTGGTGTTGTCAAAATTCTTTCCAATTGTGGGTTCATTGGCACATTGTCGTGATATGTGTGCTGAGAACACCTTAATGTTAAAACCTCAAGACATTCTCTACATATTCAGTTACCTAGTAAGCTCAAAGAATTGTATCCTGCATATTTATAAACTTGTCATTTCCATCTCAATCTACAACAGTGACTACCAGGATCACAACGTGGAGATCAATCTTTAAGTTAACCCTTTGTAATTTTAACACTACTTTTTTAAATTGCCAAAAATCTATATACATACATACACCTTGTTCACAGGTTTAGAGAATGCAACTTGTTAAATCTTAACTTCTTTATCTGGCATTAATTACTGGAATGAGACTTTAGTTTATATAGCACGGTCAGTGCAATGTTTGCAGAATTATATTTAAATAGGTGATTTCAATAGGTTGAAGTCATTCACTTGTAGCATTTTCTGGTTATTAAAAGGAAGACTTGAAACGCTTTTTACAAAAAAAAATCGAGTATTGCAAGGTGTTAACTCTTTGTGTAATAATGCACTTATAGGTATGTGTACGAGAAAGGCACTAATTTTATTAAGAAAACCTTAAAGAACAAAAAAATTAAATTAATAAAAAATAAATTAAATAAAATTAAATAAAATAATATTAATTAAAATTGATATATTGTAATATAATAAGTATATCATATTGTAAATCAATCCAGAAACTAGCCAGCTCTGGATTTACCATTTCAATTTAAAAGAGATACTTTATATTTTGACAAGGGTGCCAATTGCAATTTGAACTACTTCGAATTACCCTAGCAAACTACTGCGCCTATGTAGACTCTACCCAGTGAGATTTCCATTCTCGATTATGTTCTGCAAGATTATTTATTTAGTCCAACTACAGTTTCAAATTTTAAATTGTTTTCTTTGAGATCTCTTTACGTTAACTGTTGTAAAACATGAACCTGTTTTAATCGTTATTTTTTAAACACTACTTTTATTAACTTTGAGTGCCATTCTATATATCCATAGCAACTCCGATTGTTTTTAGAATATTTTAGTAGGCAGTATAAATTATTAATTAATAATGTTCACCATAAAAAATATTATTATCGTACCACAAAACCACAAATAAGTTAGTGTAATTATTCACTAACATTGCCAAAGTACTTATTGTGTATGTAAAATATATTAAATTTTTGATTACAATAATTCTATCACATTCCCCACATCAATTGATACATAAATTATTAATTATTTAAACCACAATAGTAATTTTTAATACAATTTCCAACACTACAAAAAATTGTTTAAGTAGCTTAGCAGGATATTAGTGAGATTATATTAACGATATTATTTCGATTTTATACACAGAACTTGAACTGAAAATAATTACACTACAAAAAGTAAATATTAAAAACAAATTAATTTCTCATTATTTTTTAATACCGTTAAATATTATGTTAAAATAACAATTTTCAACAGTTCAGAGGAAATTAATTTTATTTATGACTTTTTGCCAAAAGTCAAAATTACGCATATTTGAATATTAATTTCACTCCAACAGAATACTAATGTAATTGAAATTTATGCTTTGTAATTTTGGAACATTTTTGGAACATTTTTGGGCTTAAACAGGAAGTCTGCTATGTATAGGCAAGGCGAGGTTTGGTATAATCTAAAAAGTTTTCATTTTCCGTTCACTTACTTCACATGGTCATTAACTAATATTATGCTTAAGTTGGAAACTATTTTTGTAAAACAAAATTGTCAACTGTCAAGGACATTCGAGGACATTAACGACCCAAGCAGCCCAAGTGGCATTTAACACAACGATTATGACGTCGGCGACACGCAAGAGTTAACTTTTCCACTAAACCGAAAACTAAAAAGGAACCAAAAGGAAGAAAAATGCTTTTCTATTTTAGTTTAGATTCAAGTGACTGCTTTAACGTTAAAGTTTATTCACCTTAAATTCCGCAATTTCATGAAGAATGCTGTTAGATGTTAGACGTGTTGAGATATAATATACACCCCCAATTATAAAGAATTCAACTAACAAAAATACTAACATCACATAACTAACAAATTATACTGTAGACTTCAAGGTGATAATATAGTACCATATAGTACGAGATGGTTTTTATAAGTAAGTAAATATTTGCATTTAAAATACATTAAGAAACCATAGAATATATACTATATGATTCAATATTAGTCAGCTGTAAGTGCTTTTGATATGAAAATGTTTGCAAATATGTCAATTTGGCGCCTTCGTAAATCTTTCATACCAACGCCCGTCCCAAATTTATATTGTTTTTAGTCAAACAAACAGAAATTTGTCAAAAAAAAAATTAATAAAATAAAATAAAATAAAAATTATTATTATTTATAATCCTACATAGACTTGAAAACTTGCTTTATGTTTTTATATCATGAATATTACACATAAAAGATTGTTTTGATCGAATACCAAAAGAAGCCCGGCGCATTGCATTCGCAACGGAATGATTTAAACTGATTTACTTACAGCACCGCCGGGTGGTTACAGTTGGGTGTTTGGTTATCCGCCGCTTCATCTGTTTGTGAACCAACTTTAACGCAATATATTTAATGTCCTTCTTCTATTATTACTCACATGCCTACTTATTTATTTATGTAGTGGTACAACCGCTTCAAGGACACGCACGCACACTTAAGAGCTTCTGTGGCATTCCCATCTACTTAAGGCACATGCAAGCACAGAAGGTCTATGAAAGCTGGTACATTTCGGGTATTCATGATACTCGCATTTTGCTTATAATTCTGAAATTCTGAAATTCTGATTGCTGGTAAATACAAAGCAAACACAACGTCAACCTCAAATAATTGATTGACATTTCCTGTCAATGCTTGAACATGTGTTATTATTTTTTGGCACTTGCTCTTCTGACCCCACACTATTGGCCTTAATGTCCTGCTCGGAGACCTTTAAACCAAAACACCACTAAACAAATCAGAAGTGAAGAAAAAAAAAATTCAAATAAAAGCCATAGGAAAGAAACCACACTAATAGCAAATGTAGGCGCTAACCTGCCCATTGGGGAGTCCACGTAATGCTCTGCTATCGAGAAACAGCGGAGGAATGGAATGAATGAAAGTAGAAAAATTTCAGTTGGAATTCATAAAAAACCATTTTGGTTAAGGGCGCATACTTGGCCGTTCGTTTGTTTATAATTCCTTCAACAGTGAAAACGTAGAGCCCAAATAATGTAATGAAACGTAAAATCTGTAACCCACTGAGGTCTCACAAGGAATTTGTTTCGACAAATTGGGTTGCTATTAAAACTTTTTGTTAATTTTGTTGCAAAATTAAATTTTAAATAATTTTCATTTTGTGGTTTTCAATTATTTTTGATTCCTTAAAGCTCAGAATTGCTGTGATTTATTGACCGAAATCTCAAGTAATTAAAAACCAAAAGTGCCAAAAGTAATAAAAATTTTGGGTAGCCTACAATGATTGGAAAGGAATTTTACCTTTTGTTCTGGGAGAGTTTTTTCATATTAAACTAATATCAAGTGATTGACGTGAAATTAACGTCTAGGAAAATTAAGATTTATGTGTATTGTTTTTGAGTAAAATTTTTTAATTAAAAATAAAATTTAATTATTTTGTTTTTAAGGGATATTTTTTAATTCAACAAGTTATAGGTAAAGGTGAGAACCACCTTTTGTCTAACATCGAAAGAGTATTAAATGAATTTAATCTTATTTTACTTAATTAATTTGGCTGACATATTATATTATTATATTATCAATTGTGTGCCAATCTAGGTTTAGAGTATGTCTCTAAGCCCTATTGCTTGAATAAAGAGTAGTATAAAACTTACTTTGCAGAGTTTTATTGCATCTTCAGTAAGGGTACACATTCTCAAGAGTCTATTCTATATGTGCATAAGTGCAGAGCATTATAACAGCACATGTGTTTGACTCTAGCTCTTCATTCTCTTCGCAGAATCTACAGTTTCGTAAGGGTAAAGGCGTATTTTAGTTTACAGTGTCCTGTTAAAACTCCTGCGATGATTCTAAGTTTTTTTTTTTTTTGATAATTCCATACAATCTTGGTGTCTCCTATTGTTATTGGTACCAATAAGTGATTTAGATTGTGTTAAACCTGGTAGTTTATCCCGATAATCCTTTTCGTTCTGATTATCATTCATTTTTATAAGAGAAAGGAGAGTAATGTGTCTTAATCCACAGAAAGCTTTCGATTCCATGATCCCACATTAAATATATTATATTATATTATGGTACTTTGTAGAATTTTATCTTATTTTACTAGATTAATTTGGATGACATAATCTTGGCCTATAGAGTTGAAATTAATTAAAAAGAGTCTGTTTGAAGGATCAACTGAAATGTCGCGAAGTGGTAAAAATACCAAAAAATCTATATGACTCATACAAAATAAAAACAATAGGCAAAACTTTTTATTATTATCACTTTGATCTGATCTAAACAGAAAACAGCACTGCCTGCAATGCTAAATCCAACTCGTAATCCAACTGGAATCAAAATACAGAAATATTAACAGATTTGTTAAGTAACAGCATGGAAAACTACAAAAGTGCTAACTAACAACACCAAAAATGGACAAGTAAAAGGAGCAAATGTCCTATTATACACTCTGAAAAAGATGCTCTAACCAGATACTAAATAAATTTACCTAATTATTTTGTTAGAGAAGTTCTATCTCATAAAGTAAGGAAGAGTTATGAAAGCCAACATGTGGTGTAGTTGAACCAACATGATGCGTCGAGTAAGAATATTTTGACCTGAGATTTAGTTAAAATCTAGATAAATCAACCAAATTATTTTTCTGAGTGTACTAGTTTAAAAAAATCTCAGTAGAAATAGTTTTGATATTTAAAAGAATATATGTAGAAAACTAGGGAACAAGGCTCAAGACGCGTCTCAAATAGCCTCTCTTGAGTTAACGTCAACCTCAACCTTCCCGCGGTGTTCCCTGTTTTCACTAATGAGGCTCTGGCGACCGAGTGTTCGGCGGGATATCTGAACTCTTCCATCTGCTGTCTAGAGGAAATGCTAGCTGCACATTTACATCATGGCAGGATCGGAGGCCAAATGATGATTGACGAAATTTAAGAAAGGTAGCAGCCCTACCACCGATCTTGGCAGCTATGGGTTAATCACTCGTGGCGGCTGAAAAACATTAGATTCAAGTATTCACAAGAAATAGAAACCGGCCTGACTAAAACGATACCGACTTAAGGAATGTAAAAAGGACAAGATTTGGAAATATTATTTGTGAATAGACTAAGTTCTAATTTTTAAATTTTTAATTTAATTTTTATAATGAAGAACATGTCTTAATAATAAATGTAGAAAACTCTATATATATATATATATATATATATATACAAGTTTATATTGATATAGACTAAGAGGCTTAAAAGGAGACTGTTCGCAATTTTGGCATATATTCTATTTGTTTTACTAAAACTGACTGACGACCAAAAATTGTTTTAATTCATCGGCCTTTGTGGTTAAAAATAGCATTTTAACTATCAATCACATACTTATCTAATTTGTTAATGTGCGATTTTCCTTCATTCGGTTAAAGGTCTTTACAAATTAAAGGAAAATCTAAAATTCGTTACTGAAAGAGCTACCTGACCGATTCCTTTATTACCTATTATCGATGGTACTACTACATATATCTATTTTTGTAAAGTATCACCTACTGTTTGGAATTCATTCTGTCGATGTTAAACTCACTAAGTCTCGCTTGAAGTAATAAAAAAGTTAAACAAATTGGTGGATTATTAAGCCCCTTTTAAAACCAAGAAAGATGTACTCTAAACTTTACCTTTCTCATAAATAGAAAAGATTCGTGTATGGCACGACTGATTATCATTATACCAGAGCTATAAAATGCCAATTTATTTGTAATTTAAAATTGCCATCGTTTGAGGCATACATCTCAGGTATATGTAATATCATGCTTCATATGAGATACTAAAAGCATTTTTTATCTAATTGGTGTATTCGCTTTAAAGCTCATAGATAAAATATGATTGTAAAATTATTGAATTAAAACAAATTTAAATTGTTTGAAGTTTAATTCGAAAGTTTTACATTTCACCAATTCATTTTTTCAGAACGAAAATTGTTCATATATTATTTTTTATAGCTAAATACTGCACTAACAAATACTACTGTGCCATAAAAAATATATCTTCGTAAAAAAAAATATTTCACAAAAATAAATGCAACAAAAAAAAGAAATATTTACAAAAAATAAATTATTTCACAATAATTTTAGTTGTGTTTCAAAATTAATTTCATTTAAATTATTTATTCTTTACACTTAATTTAATAATTTTTTATGTTATGTTTAAATGTTCCATTCATTTGCAAATAATTTAGAGAAATAAATATTTTATTATACGTGTTAATAGATTTTATAGTAATTTATACTTCTTTTATTTAGTTTAATCCAAGAATTGCTTTTGTATTTAATGGCTATTTTTTTTTTTTTGGAAAAAAATGCTGATTATTGATAAATTAAATGCTGATTATTGCTTATTCAAAATTAAATAATTTAAATTAAAATTAATGTAATTTAATAAAATAAATCTATTAATAGCATTATTTCTATTTTATTTTTCTTTTAGATTTGCATTAAATTTAAAATAGGTCTTTTCGGTAGCTAGCAAGCATGGCAAAAAACAGCAAATTGCTGGCCTATGCTAGCCGAAATGTATGTAAAACCACAACATTATTTTCTCTATCTCGGCCAAGCACATCTGCCACTAAAAAAAAAAAGTGTTGCCAACGCAATAAGCGAACTATTGTGAACTTTCATTGAAAACTTCAACGAATATTGCAATCATATGTCAAAAATCATAGGTAAACAAAAATTCAAACATAATTCAAAAATTTCATAAATTTGAAAATTGGAAAAACATAAAAATTTCAGTATATTATTTTGAAATTTTGAAATTTTCCTTTTAATTTTTTATCCAATTTAATTTTCAATTTATGTTAATTTTTTATTTTTATACAATATGAAAATTGCTTCCATTATGATATTCTTACTATTTGTCAAAACATAGCACTTGACAGATTACAGCAGTGATGCCAATGCCTCGCGAAGCCAATATAGTCCAGTATGCATTTTTTGTCGTACTTGCGAGACACCGAAAAGGCCTAATGTTAATTTTAACTTATTACATCCTTCATAAAAGTAATTATTGATTGAGTGCTTCTGAGGTACATTCGAATTATTTCCGATTAGGTTATTAGTAAATGAAAAAAAATCTGATCATATAAAGATATGGTCTTACTATACCGGTAGATGGAATAATAAAATTTTAAGTTACTAACTCTAATTTTTAAATAATGACAAAAGAAAATATGGTTTTTAATAGAAACTCTTGCTTTAATAGAGAGGTACTAGAATAGGTCAGCCAAAAAATTCAATTAAATGGTATATAACAAAAAATTTGTTAATTTTTTTTTTTGTCAAATGTGACACGTCTTATGAAGAAAAAAGAAATTGACATTAAAATTTAGATTTATAGATAATACAAAAAAAAAATATTGTTCAGCTTTTCCTACTCTCTAAACGAACTGGTAGAGTAACATTTGGATCGCTTCTTTATAAAATTGCACCCAAGACAGACACTTTATATATAGTAAATAAAGTATGCAGAAGAGATGTCTCTACAAAAGAACAGCTTTAAAATAAAAATAGATAACCTTAAGAGTGAACTTTCGATTCCTTGTACTTATGTTTCCAAATAAACTTTATAAGCTTGTTCTAATTTAAAGCACGACAAGTGCTTTGATTGGTGTCACTAATTAAATAAAAAAGTGACAAAAAACTTGGAACTTGAGCATTGAAAGTTTGTGTGGCCTTGGCTACTTCTACTTTGACAGGCACGAGCTCTAAGCCTGGCACTTACACTCCAACAAATACTATACGGACTATATACTAATTTAATAAAAATTGGTATATTTCCAAAAATCACTGATGATGGGTACTTGGCAATACTCGAAACAACGTTGTATGGTCAGCCAAAATTAAATAAATTAACTAAAATATTTGTGTTGTTTCTGCACTTCTGTTCGAACCCCTCTAATAAGATTTTCGTTGTTGTGATTTACTGCTGTTTAAAATACATCTCTAACTAATTACAAGGATTTCATTTGATGGTTTGCTTTGATACAACTGAATTGATATTAGCTAATCATATTCTCATTGTATACAATCTTCTGTCATTTAAAAAATACATACTCTATTATAATCTCTATCTATATTATAATTTCGTAGATTGCTTGGTATAATAATTACGCTCTTGTTCAATCACTTTGGCTGACATACCATCAGCACCTTGGACCTAATTCAGCTAACTGAGCCGATATCTAATAGTATCTTCTAGAATACTTATGGAACTACAAAATATAACTTAAGTTTTAATGTAATTTTTTTGTATTTATTATATATATATTGTAATATTTTATGTACACATAAGAGTGTGTGTTTAATAATTTTATTCAAGCCTGTGCTTAGAAATTTACTTCGAGAGGGCGGCTTTCAGATAATATCCGGAATAAAAAATATATTTTGTATTACTAAAAATTCATAATAAATTAATAATGAATACACATATGTATGAATATTGTCCTTCGATTCATTTTGAAGGAGCTACAGTCCCTCAAGGCTACCATGATCTTCCCCTCTCCCCTCTCCCTCTTGACTATGTGCTTGATTTTAGTATGATACAGCATTTCACTTAAATTGCTGAGATTCCTTTAATTTTAGAATACATTTCATTGTTTTTAGTACGAATCATTTTGTATCTGAGAAGCTACAGTCCCTCAAGGCCACCCTTTTCCCCCTCCCCCTCTGATTACATACCTGATTATAGTAAAGTAGAGCATTTCATTAATATTTCACTTAAATTGCTGAGACTCCTTTAATTTTACAATACATTTTATTGTTCTTAGTACGATTCGTTTTGTATCTAAATCCTTTAAATCCTTTTACACAAAATCACTTTATTCAATTTTGCTCCCCTTTCTATTCCTTCCGTCAGCTTTGATATTTTCCTACTTCTCACAAAATAAGTTCGATACATTTTTGCAAAAAGCACAATGAGTTTTACTATTTCCTTATTTGGCAGAAAATTGGTTTTTCAACGTTTATCCTTTTTGTTTCAATTTGCCAAATCCGCACTTAATTACTTGCAAAAATAAATCAATTGGCTGTGTTATCTTTTAACAGTATTCGGTATTTGATAAATTCAATTTCATTCCAAATTAATTCCATCTTTCATGCACATCATCGTCATCGTCATCATCACCATCGACTCCTTCGCCGCCAATTCTATTATTGCAATATTAATACAATAATCATTGCTGGCGTCATCAGTACTTAATGCGGAACGTTATCAGCCTGGCGGTCTATTGTGTTGGAATCGATATCCTAGGAAATTCTTTTATATTTGCTTAATTGTGAATTAAGTTTTGCTCTTTGGGGTTTAGGGGATTTTCGTTTTGTTGCTTAATTTTTGTTGGCTTTTCTTTTCACTCCTAGAATATTTAATAGCCATTTTTTATATTTAACTTTTTTAGCTTGAATTATACAATAATGGATTTTTTTCTAAATGAGTGAATGTGACTCATTCAAGAAATAATAGTGAGATATAAATAGATAAAGAAATTTTTTATAAACATTTTGTAAAATTTTAATTGATAAAGTCTATTTTGCATATTAAATTTGTAAAATATACACATATATATTTACATATATATATATACATATATTGCACATTAAATTGAGAGAGGTTTTCATCGAACAGTAGTAAAATCGCAACAAATAATATTTCATTTTTATTTATTTTTACAACTGTTTCGAGCATTGCCAATTACCCAGCATTAATATTCTTAGAATAATTTCTTATAATATGTAATTTCTTATATAAATTATTCGTATATAATTTTTTGAGACTGCAAGTACCAGGAATCGAACGCTTACCCTGCCAAATTTGAACCTCAGAGTCAGCAATCCTTAACCAACTGACCAAAAGCCGTAAACGACTTTTATGTATGTTTATATTAGAACACACAGCTAACCAAACAGCTGTTTTGAATATTGCCAAATACACATTTTCAGTGTTCTTAGAATAATTTCTTATATTTAATTATTCGCATATAATTTTTTGGGACTGTAAGTACCAAGGGCTAAGCTCATGCCTTGCCAAATTTGAAACTCAATTTTGAAATAAATATATAAATTTGAAAATATGTTAATTTATTTTGTCGAAAGTATCGCATCTTATGACGAAAAGTAACTACTACAATGTTAGAAGGGTTCAAATAGAAATGAAAAGACAACAACAAAAATTTTAGTTAATTTATTGCAGTTTAGCTGATTATATAACGGTGTTTCGCGTATTGCCAAGTACCCATTATCAATGGTCTTAAGAAACCCTCGAATTTATATTTAATTAGTTTATAGTCCCTATATAATTTGTTTGGACTGCATGTGCGAGGCTTAGAACTCGTGCTTGTTAAATTAGAAGAGATAACTAATCGTGTTTTTCCATAAATAGCCAATGCTGCACAAACTTTTAATGCTCAAGTTCCAATTTTTTTTTTGTAAAAACTTGTAAATAATTTTTTCAATTTTAAATAATAATCCAATTAATTAGTATTTTAAGAGGCCACTGCTTGATTACAACATATACGCATATGATAGACATCACTAGCAGCAACGATTCCAAAATATGTAAAGTACCGAACATCAAGAAAACTCGAAAGCATATTTTCCGTTTCTATTCGGCTCCTTTGAAAATTTTGTCAAAAGTGTATATAGAATAGAATAGAAGTTACCAGTTTTAAGGTATTAAACTTCGTCCCTGATCCTAGAGTGAACTATCTCGTAAAATTCTTAAAAAAATTTACTGGCTATATAGTACCCTCCAAAGGAAACACTCCATTTGGATGTGATAATTCAAACAATATAGAGTGAACTATCTCGTAAAATTCTCAAAAAAATCAGCTGACTAAATAGTATCCTAATGTTATAATAGTTAAAAGTTGCCATCAATCTAATTTCAACCACACATTTTAATATATAGAAGTTGTTGATATAACAAACTTTGGCATCGTACCAGAAATTCCTCTCTAACCAACAATGATTAAGAGTTGATGTTTCACAAATTTTTTAAACCATGCAGCCACTTCCATTGCTACTAGTGTAAGCCAGCTGAACTTTTCGGCGTAGGTCATTCTAAAGACTAAAGTTTCCACAAAAAATATAAGGATATTAATGTATTCCTTGTCACATGTACACATTGATTACATATACAATTATAGAAACCTGATAATCTAGATACGCTAATGTCTTATTTTCAAAATCAGTTCATTAATGACATGAATGAAAATATTTGATTTTATCAATATTATATATTGATATATTTGAAAGATATTTTTAAGATATATCAGAATTGGTTATTAGGAGGAAATATTTGAAAACCAGATTTAAATATCTATTAAGGTAAGACCCGGCGTTTTTAGGATTTTTAAATAAATGATGAGTTATTTAATATATAATAAAAATAATAGATTAGGTTAGGTTAAGTTAGGTTCGGAAGGCGCGTGCTGACAGTTGTTATCCTTGTTAAACCATTTGGTTTTCCAGATGTAGTTGAGGAGATCCACTTGGAGGCATATATTGCCCATTATGATGCCCTCAAAAAATTTTACCGAGAAAGGCAAGTTGCAAACGTTTGTTATCTTTGTTAAACTATTTGATTTTCTAGATGAAGATGAGGAGTTTCGATAAGTGTGCTTTCGTTATCTCTTCCAAGGCAGTGAAAAAGTGATAATAGATTAATTTGAATAATAATTCTTTTAATAATATCAGTAATTACTCTATTATCTTTAACTTCGTTTAACTTATTCAGCTTTTAGAATAAATTTTTTTGAATCATGAATGATATATTATAATCTTACAAAAAATTGATCCAAAAATAATATTTTGTTGATTCAATAAATACCTAAAGACAGTATATATTCAAATTTTTATAAAAAATATATTGTATTATTTCATTAACTATCATGAAAATATCTACGGCTTCACCTTTTAAGAACTTTGAGGGTAGAAAATTAATTAATAAATTTCGTAATCTTTTTTTACATTCATGTAAAACTTTTTTAATTATTTTTAATGAGTTATCCATACAAAAAAAAAAAATTGCTTTATAATATTGTTTTTGAGTCTCAAATTTAACCGAATATAATTTATTGCAATTTAAATACCAACAAGTAAAAGGATTGCTTTTGATACGAGTATGATGAAACACAAAAAGTTGAAGCCATTCTATCATCTGAAGAGCAAGAATTTCCCATCAATTTTTAAAATCAATTTTCACCGGAAAAGAAATTTATATCAAAGGATGAGAATTTGTATATCCGCAAAAGAACAGGCGAGGCAACTGAAAGGTGATTGTCGAACATTTCAGATGCAAGTAAATAAAAAATCAGGTCATGAAACCTCAATTGCAAAAAGCCTGAAAAAACTGCAGAGCGAAGAGAAACTTTTTCGAGATAAAACATAAAAAAATACAAAAAAAGAAATGAAAATAAAGAAGAAAGAATTAAAAAAAAATTCATAAAAGTAGCTTGAAAATATCTAAAGGAAGCTTTTATGGTATTTCCACTTTTGATTTGTGGTCCGAAATGAAGTATGAACTTACCACTCCCGACAAAAAAGCAAAGTGCAAATATCAATCTCGATTCTTCCTTGCGTGACATAAGTAACACCGATGATAGTGAGTACCTAAGGTTGTGAGGTGAAAAAAGGATTGTCGACTGGCAGCTCCATAAAGTACTTACTTTCACTGCCACTTTGTTAAGTTCCTTACATACCGACAACAGACTTGGTTGAAAGGTGGCGAAGGCGATGGTGATGGCATACCGACAAGTGACGCCAAAGTTTGTGTACGAAATGATTTAAAAGTTTGTCATAAATTATTTTGTGGCTTTTATAATGGCAGTCTTTTAAATTTTTATCACAATTTGACTTATTCAAAAGTCATTAAATTTAATTTAAATACTTTTAGTAATTCAAACAAATTCCCTCAGTCGCTTTATTTTTTTGTGTCATTATTGTCACTTTGTGCTTTTGTGTTCTTTGGTCTTACATTTGAGTTCGTGTGCTATTCTTCTCAGGTTCGGTGTAAAAATTTTATAGGTTTTCAGCACGTTCCATTGCACGTTTTCCTGCATATGCGATGGTTTCAAAATCAATACGAAATTCCCAGAAGAAAGTACGTTGAGGGTTGAACTTGGCTTTTTTTTGCTATTTGTTGGAAAACCTTGCATGAAGGCTAATTTTTTTCTCACTAATGTTCTTACTAATTATATACTAAATTATATTATTATATATTAATATATGCTTTACATGTGTGTTCTTTTACTTATGGACACGATTTTTTATATATAATTTCCTTTTTATTATTATATAGTATGCATATTTCAAGGTAATGGCGTGCAATTTTATTCCTTTGTGATATTTAAATGCAATTCCTTATCATGTTTTTTACAAACATTTCCTTACAAGTTGTCATTATTTATTTATTTAATCATATATGAATTACCATATTTAAATATTTCAAAGTAGGCTATCTTACGCTATTTTCTTTTTCTTTTTTTTGTATTGTAATATATTTTGCAAAGTATTATTATAAATAATAGTAGCGCATTCAGCTACTATTATGGAGAACTTTTTTTACAAAGTCACTTATAGTTAAATTATATTCGAGGTCATTTAAAATAATTGTGTTTAAAAATTTATATTAAAACAAATACCAAAAAAAAAACTATTTTTCAAAGAGGTTTTCGTTAACTACAACAACAAAAATTATTTTTTATATTATTTTAATTAATTGAATTTTTGGCTGACCATACAGCTGTTTCGAGTATTGCCAAATACTTACATATTATCCGTGGTCATGGAAATAATTCTTGTATTTAATTATTCGTAAATAATTTTTTGAGACTAAGTACCAGAAATCGAACTCGTGCCCTGACAAATTTGAAGCTCAGAGTCAGTGCTCCTTAACTAACTGACCAACTGACGTACTTGACTTTTATGGTCGCACATTTTTCTGGAGTTTTCTTATTTTGTTGTGGGAGTTGTATTAACAAATTTACTTGCTATCTTTATATTAGAACGAAATGGTAAACCATTTTGATATAGTTTCACATGCTTTTTTTTAAACAAAGTCTTAAAATTACTTTTTCTATATAGCTTGTAAAAAAAAATATTTCAATCATTTAATTTATGACTAAAATCGGTAAAGAAATAGTGAATAGTTGCATACAACAAATCATCATTGGCATCTTCGAAAACAGAGCTTAGATCGAGATATCACCGCCACACTCGTTTATCCTACAAGTCACAGTTTAGATCAAGCTTCCAACACCTTCTTATTTTATTTCTAACATGTCCTAAGATAGACAGCCGCGTTGAACACATTAATACTATCATCAGTGAAAATTTTAGCCATATCAAGATTTCACCACCCTACGATGATATCTTATGACCTGTTTATTTAGAGTATCATGGAGTCGTCAAAATTGTAGAAATTATAATAATTTGCTTCTTAAGACACGAATCTTAACATTTACTACTAAATAACTATGCTTTGCCTAAGTGATGAGGCAAATATTATCTGCTCCTCCTTCCCCCTTTCGCCGATATTCTGCATACTGAGGAACTTTCCACTGATTTTCTCTATGTTTTTTTTCCATAGCCCGCTACATAGAGTATACTCCCAATGGAGTTCCAGTTTTTTGTTAATGCCCATTATATCCTATAGTTGACGTTTATTGCGCCCTCACTCCCAGCTTAGATAAATTGAAAAATTTAAATATTAAGCTTTTACCATCTTTGCCCCTGTGGCCTCAGCCAGGTGCCTTTCATAGTCTGACAGCTGAGCTGTTTTCAACTCAGCCCTAAGAATTGGTTTTAGTGGTTTAAAGTCTTACAATGTGGCTTTCGATGCTTTTCATCCACTGCTAAAGAAAAAGAAAAGAAAAGGCTTCTGATAGATACAAACGCAGAGAATCAGAGTGATCGTAAAGGTACGCAGACAATTTACTGAAGTATCTCATAAATTGCTTTCTAGTTTTTAGCTGATAGTTAGACTTCATTGATCTTAGAATTTAAATAGATATGATTATCACATTCAACATAAAACAGAACAAAATAAAATTTGTTCAACTAAAGTTTCACCAAGAAAAATGACTGAACGAAATTCTTGTATTTTTTGGTACTTTATATAAGGACAACTATCCTTTCATTGAGAGTCTATCTTATTTTAAGATAATTTAATATGCAGACATGCTCAATTTGCTGCTAATACAGAATGAGATGAAAGGAATCAACCTTTTAGAATTTAGAATAACTAAAATTTGCATTTCGTTGAAATTTATAAGCTAAGAGATGTAAAAGTCAAAGAGACGAGAAGGGTAAAGTAATAAATTTACATTTTATACTAATTGTGTGTGCCATCATTTAAACATACTGACAAACAAATAAGTGTACCTAAGTACAGATACCCAAATGCCTATAAACATATATAGTATGGTATACATATGTTTATACACATGTTTATATACATATGTGGTATGTTTGCGGCATCACATTTTGTATGCAAGTGAATGTGTCATATATTTTGTATTTTATTTTATTTTATAACATAAAATCAGCATTTTTAACTAGAAAAAATTCTTACTTTTACTACATCATCAACGCTGATGGTTTGATAATGTTGATGATGAGATCAAAAGTAAAGTATGCCTTGGAGTATAACATAAAATACATAATAAATGTGCAGCAAATCCTTATAATGTGTGTATGTGTAAGTGCATGTCTATGTATATGTTGTATGTGTATAAAGTCACACCAACACACCAACAAAGAAATACACAGATTAACATATAGTATATTTAAACCACACTGCCATTGCTCCTGGCAGGGACAATAACGTCGACGGCCAGTGCTAAGTCGCCGTATAAAGCAAACGATGACGTATTGAAATACTAAAATAAATATAAAAAAAACCACTTAATAAAAAAAGTGGAAAATTAAAATAGGAACTAAAATTCTGCATACCACATTTAATAAAAAAAAAACGGATCCTTTTCACAATGCGGGTGCACAATGTAAACAGCGTGAAGCTTAAGCGCAGCTCGAGCATACAAAAAAAATGTTGAGAAGCAAAAGGCATAACAGCACATTTTTTAGTATTCATACGTAAAGGATATCTCTCTACGAAAGCAACAAACTAAAATATTTAACAATTGCACGCTTCCGTTAACTTCGGCGGGCATGAGCAGAGCACGTTTTTCCGCCATGGCACAGTAATAGCAGGACTAGTAGAAGCCTGTGGCATTCGTGGCAACGTGGCACTGTTGCAGAGTAACTGGGTGGCATTGGTGGAGGACTGTTGCTCGTTGGCAGATGGCAGGCAGGTAACTGGCGTTGTATACTCTCATGCACACACAATGTGTTCTCTGTCATTTCATAAGCCATGTGTACTCTTACAACTATGGTATATGCATGTATATGTGTGTATCTATGTGTATATGGTATTGTATTGTTGTATGTTTGTGTGGTTGCGCTTGTAAAATTGACAATACAATGGAAAGAAATCCAACAGTCAACGTTGTACTACAAACCCACACATAATACGTCACTTCAACACACCAAACTGGCGGAGATGGCACATTTTTACAAGCCGCACAAAACAACAACAACAATAACAACAATGATAACAACAACAATGGCAACAAAAACGTTACAGAAAACAAACTTTTGAATATTTAATATTTCAATCGCAAATAAAATTGCAACTTTGAAACAACATATTAAAAATAAGTTTTTCCGCAACTTAATGCTTTTGCACGTGTACGAGTATATTGACTGATAGGACGATGGGCGGGATTTTACAGGAATTAAAACGCTTGGACATTGCTGCCGGTTTTAATGCCACTCGAAAATGACAAGCTCACATTTTTATTTGTTACTGGGACTGGGACTGGGATTGGGAGTCCACAAAGTCACATACATGTTTCATCGCCGGCTTTCAGTTCTTATCGTTTGCATATTTAATTTCGTGTATTTTATTATTATATTTTTGTTATTATTGTTATAATAATGTTTCGTTAAAACTTTATTTCATTCATTTTTATTGCAACGTATTTATTTTTACTGCTTTTCGTCCTCGACATAATTATTTTTCTTCTCACAGGATTTAACTTATGTTACTGCACTCTGACTGCTGCCCTGATTTTGTTCTATACTATACTGTACTGTACTGTACTGTACTCTACTGTGTTTGCATTAAATATTAATAAAAAGGTCAACTTGGCACTGGAGCAGCGATAGCAGCAACAGCAATACGTGCCACTTTGGTTGGTTCTTTTGCTTTTCTGATCTTTTATTAGTGTATACTTTTAGGGGCACATTTATATTAATGTATCGATGGTAAGCAACTCAAATAAAATGTGTCAGTTTGCCAAGTTTTTAATTAACATTACCAGAGGAGACGTTATTTGTATGAAGTTAAATTAAATATACAAATACACATTAAATAAATAAATAAATAATATTAAAAGTGTAATAAACAATTTTTAATTATAAAACTTATATGCACAGAAACGCATGTGAGAGAAAGATTTTCAAGCCATCCAATTTACACTTGAATGGATGAAGAGAATTTAAAGACTACTACTTAGATTACCAAAAAGCATATAGCAGCATCACTGTTATATTATAAGCAAAATCAAAAATAAATCTAAAATATATACTTAAAATTGCCTCAACCAAGAAATGCTCCGAAATATATACTTTTGAATTCAAAGCATTTTTTGTAAAATATTTTGTATTCCTCCTAAGACATCTTCAGACGAACGTCAAATCAATATTCTATTATGGATGCGAAACTTGAAAAAATTCAGCTCCTATTTAATCGCGCATCCTAGTATTCATAAACAAATGCTTGTAAAGAATATTGAATATATGGTGGCCGAAGTGCATATCCAATACTGAAGTCTAAGATTGCAAGGAACAATCACAAGCAGCCACTGAAATCAAAAGAAGAATATGGAAGTGGAAGTGAATTGGCCACACGCTAAGGAAAACAGCATTCTGCATAACAAAGCACACCCTACGCTGGAATATGATGAAGTATCGTAGACTCGGAGCTTAAAGAGAGAGAGAGAAAGACAGACGCACAGTACTCCTCTAACCAAAGTTTTAGAGAAGCAGACATCAAAGTAAGTAATTGATGCAGCCCACTCTAGAAGAAAAGGACAGCAGTAAGTAAGACAACTTCAGAAAATATAAAAAACTTTTTCGCATATTTCAAAATTAATATTTTCACTCTTGGCTAAAATCACTCGATTAGTCAGTTAATTGCAGATCATACACATAGATCTTAGTCTCTTTTTCTGTTCTCATAAAATTTAGTCAGAAAACATTGTTTGATAGATTTTAAACTTGACAGTGATTTAAAAAAAACACTTTTTTCCGACACAAAACTTTTTTTAAAATGCTGGATCGCACTGATCCGAATAAAATAGTAATAATGTAAGCTTAAGTATTTAATTTTCTATTGATAATGACATGTTATCCTAATAGTTAGAAGTATTGTACGATAAATTTCAACGCGATGATATTTTCCAAAAAATCGATTGTTTTTGACATCAAAAGAAATCACATTCTATACCAACACTTAACATCTTTCAATACTTCAAATCCAAATGAAATATTAACAGTATCAGTCAGGTGTCTTATTGATCTATCATTTTTGAATTCCAAAATCTCGAGTACAAAGATATTGACGTAAGATTTGACATGGATGTCAATGACACTACCACAACACTAAAAAAGAGTTACGATAACCGAAAAATCCAAGTATTCTTAATTGCAAATTTTATCTTTAACCCACTAAAATCACTTATTAGGAATGAATAGAGAAGATTTCCATACGAGAACTTCATTCCAGTAATTAAGGAAGACAGATTTGTACAAGAGATTTTTTAGTTGGTAGGTAGTTTTAATTACAAACTTCATCTAATGTTTTGAACACTGCATATATGCATTATTAAAAATTTTTGTATTCATTTTATCAACAAAAATGAAATTATCTTTGCAGACTAAAGTATTTTACGACGTCAAATTGGAATCCAGATAGTTTTTAAAATAAATTATTTTCTTGAATGATGGATGTAGTCACTATTTAGTATTTGTAAGGAAACGTTCATCCATTCAAGGGTCTGCCTTTGTTATGTATCTGCTGCTAACATCAATGTCAGTGTTTTCGCAATTCATCTTCGAGAAAAGTTCGTTGTCAATATAACTAGAGACCAATTTAAGAACATGAGTGCATAATTATAAATATTACTTAAAATGAAAACGATTTTTAAAATACACTCAGATTAACATTTCATTTAATATCATAAAAGTAAAAGGATGTTTAAATTTAGTATACGGTCACATAAATTACTACCTCACTCAGATGTTGATCGGACATGAATATTTTTGCATTACCTGTACCGCATGACACCCGTCTACATTTATGGCGACGGAGATTGTGATGACGCTGAACACGCGTTCCGTTACTATAATAAGTGACTTACATTTACGAAAGAGATAAAAATTCGGATTGTATTAATAAATCCCGAGCATATAAAAAACATAAGAGCGAACCCTGAGAACTGGAGAACGACACAGTTATATGTGACTCAAGTCCAGAAAGCTAAGAAATTAAACCTAGTAAACAGAAGCAGAAACTAGTGTAATAAATATACCGGACACTAAGAAATGCAATTAAAAAGTGGAGGTCTAGACGTAAATCAAAAATCGGAAGATTATATTGGTTTGTAACGTCAATATAATAAAGACGCTCCCCGAAGTAATGCAAAAGCAGTTCCGGGGAAAACAACTCTTTCTGCAGAGAGGTGTTTTAGTCCGTATACTACATATATTGATATGTTTGGTAACCGGGCGTCGGTTTGACATAAAGCATTCTACCTCCTTCCACACAACAAACAGAAAAAAACTTACTATACGGAAGTATAAGATCCTTTATTTGAGTACTGGTACCCAATACTATTAAGCTAAATATAATATGAGTATCTTCAGGCTTTTCTCGATGCAGTGACGACGAATGCCAAAAAGGAATAATTATATACGTCAATGCAAAAAATATTGCATATATTTTTATAGTATAGTTCAATACCAACGGCATTGTTTTACCTAATAGAGTAGTGAACAGCATTTCGTCGTAAAATATTGTTATATTGCATAATAATATAATGGACTTTATGTAGATTGGATTTTCAGAATTGCTCTCAGTTAGAAGTTTGAAATCAAATACATAATATGACATCTTGTAATGAAAATACAATAAATAATTTATATATTAAATACATTTACGATATACGTTAGATCACACTTACCAGTCAGCAGTTACTATGTATATTCCGTAATCCAGAGATGATAATGATATATTTTTTTATTATTTCAAAAAAATTTAATTTAATTTTTGTATTTAAAATTTATTTTTTATAATTTAACTAAGTGATTGATTACTTAAATATTTTTAAAATTTTTATTAATAAATTTTGCGATGTTTATGTTAATTAGTTAATTAAGATTAAGTTACATTTTCTTATATATTATATATTATTTACTATAATTAAGTTATGAATTTATTTCTATATTATAATTTTTTTATATGTTTTTGTTAATAACGCCACGTAAAGCAAGAGAACACGTTTATTCATGCATTGAGGCAATACCTTAAATATGAAATTAATTAAAATTATTAATTAAAGTCGATATTAATTATTATATTATTATTATTAGTTGTTTTGTAGAAATAAAAGAAAAACGTTAAACAGAAAAGCAAGACAAAATTTAAGACCTCTCTTTATATTCAAGTTCCTTTGTTTCTTAAAGTATCCTTTAAAGTTAAAAATTGTAAATAAAAAGAAAACAAAAGAAATAAAAAAATTAAACCAAAAATTAAAATTCCTTTCCCTTAAAGTTCATTGACGGTCAACTGACTAATCCCTTCCTACAAAACTAAGCCCCTCTTGTATCCAGGATAACAAAAAGCGGCCAAGTTATTTATTGTTTATAGCGATAAAACGTTATAAAATAGATTTATTATAATTTTTAAACATTTCATATTTTTTTTTTGTATTTAAATTTTATTATTTGACACAAAAAAGGTGAATCACAAAAACGAGACCGAAATTGAGTCGAGTACTTTGCGTACCATTAACCAATAGTGTTCCATGGGAAGCAAACACTGTCACACATACATACAAGCTACCAAGCAAATACTCAAACTGACATACTTTTACGCACACTGACTTATTAAGGCAACAAAATACAAAAAAAAAAACAAAAAAAAAATTACTAAAAGGACTTTAACTTGTCCCTACAGTCACGTTATTTTCGTAGAAATTTATGTCGAAACGTGTGTGTATGTATGCAAATGTATCCTTTACTACTACCACAAAAACGAAACAAACTTTTTCTTTCATTACACAACTTCACTTTTTTATATTATTTTTTATATCTTTTTTATTTGTGTTTTATTTTAATTATTATCAATTCTTGTTGCATAAATTTCAATTCACCTTTTAAACTATTTCTTGAACCGAAAAATTATTTAAATAATTTTCTACTAATTTTTTACTTAATTTAATTAATTGTATTTTTCTGTTTTTGTATTTCTTGTAGTTTTTTTTCACACAAATTGTTCAATAAATTTTTATTCATAACCGTTTTTACACTATCCGCGCCTAAATAAAACGTATCGCTTTGTTACGCACCTAAATGTAGACTACGAAAATGTGACGAACTCTTTTGCCAACGAACCAAATTTCACTACATACCGGCCAGGCGCCATTTGAGTTAACACGTGTTCGTGTGTTTATGCTGTCAATGATTGCATTTGTATTTGTGTCTCTCAAATGAAGTTACACACGCGAAAAAGAGACAAGCAATAAGAAAACTCAAACATTTGACAACTGTGAGGTGAATTAAGAACAGATGTTCTGTGTTTTTGAGTAACAAGTGGTGAACATTTATGACAGCCCTGAAAAGTACAGAACGAATAAAAATATGTTAATATATGTTTTTAAATATTTTAATATATAATATAATTTTAAATACTGTAATTAGAAATATATGCTAATAGTGTGTATATATTTAACTATCTTTCAGACATAAAAATAAATATAAAAACAAAAAAACAAACTAAATAACCGTTAATATACACAATATTTGACAATTTCCCTAATTAGTCCAATTACTTAAGATATAATACCAATAAATTATCAATAAATAAATAGCACTAATGTGTATAATAATTTATAGCATTATATATGTGCACGAGAGAATCACATTATCTCAATATGCACCTATGTGACGTAGACTCTCCTTTGCAGAAACTGTACATGAGATTCGATATAATACCCATGCCACTCAGGTGTCTTTTGACAGCCTATTGTGGTTGTAACGACACGGATTTTCCCGTTTCGTTATAATTTATGCTGGGGTATCCTCAGTCTTTTCCAGGGGGTCGCTACAATAAATTTATATTCGCGGAGACAGGACTTCTCAAAATAAAAGTAATGCGTTTATAGTTTCAGAACTATTTATTTATAAAAAAAAAATTCAATGACATATAAAGAGTATTTAAATGTGATAATTATTATTATTATTAATGGAAAAAATTTTTATTATGACTGGGACGGCACGTCAGTGGCAGTTGATTCTTTGGAAAACTCTCAAGGGGATTACTTCCAATGACTATTTCGGAGGGATTCTAAATGGTCTATTCTGGTCTTGTAATTGGCTTCTATGTTCACCTGTTCGGATAATAAAAAAAAAGAAAGATATTGAGGAATATATGTTTGATTTATATAATACACATATAATGGTGTCCAAGCGCGTTGACTTAAAACCGCCTTACGCTCGTAAACGATTATATATATACTTTTGTATTAGTTATACACATTGACTTAACACCGCCTCTGTGTCAGATAATATTTTATTGTATTATTTTATTAGTTGACATACAATGCCACCGAGTGATCATACAAGACACACTACCCTTACCAAAAATGCGTCGTCTTTTTATACAGATCAGACGAGCTTTTTGTGTAGCGCACATACAATTGTTTTCTGCTGTTTTGTGAAGTTTTGTTTACTTTCCCGTTTGTATGTCTGACTTTCGTACTGTTCTTCAAGTTGTGCGCTCAACCGATCTCGTCTATCTCTTTGCGGCGAATTTCTATTTTGACGTTTTTGATATTTGCTTGTTATGTTTTGATTTGATAATTCTTGTAACTTTGCGTGCGGTGCTTCTTGTTTTTATTAAATTATTTATAATTTAATTTTATAATTATAAAAAATAATTTATTAGAAAATTATTTAAATAAATTTGCGGGGATGAACAAAGAAGGTATGTATTTATTATTTTGTTAAGATATATTTCTCTATTTATTACAAATTTATTATCTCCTAATTTCAGATTGTTTCACGTGTTGCAGTTGCGTGCAGGCTGGGTAGCTTTTTGGTAAGTAGTTTCTAATAACTATATTAAATGTTAATTTATCTATTTTAATTTCAGATTTCTTCGAAATTTATTTAAATTTATGTAGGTTGGAAATTATTACAAATTTCCATCCTCACATTTCCCTCCTTCTTTGAGAAAAAATGAACTTGCCGCGATGCACTACCTGCATGCATAATTCCTGTGCCGTTTCTTTGGGCTCTTGAATACTTTGAAAAATTTGTCTTGGTCTGTACTAACAAGATCATAATCCTTCTGCTGAAGTACATCTAAGTTATTCATCGGCTTCTGCAGTTTTTGGGTGCTGAATGGTTTTGGAATTCTTAGGCTTAGTTCCTGTACTTGTATCAGAGGATTGTCTATCTTATCCTTCGGACGTGTGGAATCATCTTTTCCTTCTTGTGACTCTTGCTTTCGTTGACTATCGTGTTTAATTGAAACTTGTTGCAATGATTGTGTCGGACTTGGGGTTTCTTGAGTCAATCGAACTCGTTTGTTATGATTTTCGCTGACTGTAACCTTTTGTTGACCTTGTTGTGTTTCAATATCTTGAACTTTCTGTGGTTTTACGTGCCCTTTTGTATCCTGAATTTGTACTTGTGTTTTATGGTGATTTTTCGTTGCATTGATTCTTTGTAGATTTTCTTCGATAAATCTTGGTTTTATCTGGCTTTGTAGTTTTTGTATTTCAACTGGTACTATTTCACGGTTTGGTGTGACTTGCTGTTGAATAGATACTTTGAGATTTTGTTTAATGGGTCTTGAATTTTGTTCTGGTTTGCATGCTTGGATTTGGAACTGATTTGGACGTTTAACTTTTGTAACTTGATCCTGATTGAACGATTTTCGGTTTTCTTTGATTGACGTGACACGTTGCAGTGTTTGGTGTACTGATACTTGCTTCGTTTGACTTTGAAATATTTCCTGATCTGGTGTAACTCGTGTTGGCTTAAATACTTCGGGATTCTTTTTTGTCAGTTTTGTATTTACTTGTCGTTGTGTTTCTTGCATCTGTGAATTTCCTCTGATGGGCCTAATATTTTGTGATTCTTGCTTTAGTTCACTTGGTTGAACTTGCAGCATTTGTTGAACTTCTGTGTCTAGCTGTTGATTACATACTTCTGTAATTTTTCTGTCAGGCCTTGGATCTTGCGGCGGGGTTATGCGGCATTTACATAATGCTTGTTCTTGTGAATTTTCGTGTAGTGGTACTGGGTGTTGTTCTAAATAACTTCGACGTTGCGTGGTTTGTGTCAACATGCTTAGCTTGGGTAGTGTTGACGTTACTGGATTTACAATTTTAGCTTTTGCTGTTGTTACTTGCTTCGGTTGGTTTTGTTGCTGATTACTTCGCTGCTGGATGAGTATAGGCGACTCGGAATTTGAACTGGAAATAACTTTGTCCTGTATCGGCGTTGTAGGTACGTGTCTCACTGTATTTTTTAATAGCATCGTTTGTGGATATTCAACTTCTATGCGACCAACTATCACTTCCTGTCGAACACCGCCTCGACTCACTTTATCCTGTTCTGCGCGAAGTTCTTCGAAGTCATCAGCTAGTATTGTTAATTCTGTTAAGCTCGAAAAGTCTCGACGTTTGATGTACATTTGGTACTCTGTGCGCATATTTCGGTATATTCGCTCCAATTGCGAATCTTGGTTCATGCCTGTGTGTCGCATAAGATATTTGATTTCCAGTACATAATCTTTAAAACTTTCATGTTCCTTCTGAACTCGTGCTCGCACCTCGTCTTCTAATCTGTCGAAATACCTATGTGAAAGGAAAAATTTTAGAAAGTCCATCTTGAAGCTTGACCAAAGGTTCCAATGCTTATTGTTGTTGCGGTACCACATCAGTGCTTTGTCTTCAAGCAGTATGGGCATCATCCTGGGAACTAAATTCACGTTGATGTCGTCAAGGTCCGCTACCTCTTCTATGCTTTCCACAAAATCTATTGGATCTATTCCTCCATTGTACTTTACAGACCATTTTCGTATCCGCTCCACGCTTTGAGCATACGATAAGGCCATGATGTGCTGCTTATGCGAACGTCTTGTATGTTTCTCTGTTGAACTGGCTTGAATTGAACTATGAGCGAGAGTATCTAGATTTTATCTTATAATCATGTTTGCCTGTGCCATTGTAACGTGGATATTACTTCGTTTTAAGTTTGAGAAGTCTGTCTGTCCCTGCTCGGGCGCCAATTGTAACGACACGGATTTTCCCGTTTCGTTATAATTTATGCTGGGGTATCCTCAGTCTTTTCCAGGGGGTCGCTACAATAAATTTATATTCGCGGAGACAGGACTTCTCAAAATAAAAGTAATGCGTTTATAGTTTCAGAACTATTTATTTATAAAAAAATTCAATGACATATAAAGAGTATTTAAATGTGATAATTATTATTATTATTAATGGAAAAAATTTTTATTATGACTGGGACGGCACGTCAGTGGCAGTTGATTGTTTGGAAAACTCTCAAGGGGATTACTTCCAATGACTATTTCGGAGGGATTCTAAATGGTCTATTCTGGTCTTGTAATTGGCTTCTATGTTCACCTGTTCGGATAATAAAAAAAAGAAAGATATTGAGGAATATATGTTTGATTTATATAATACACATATAATGGTGTCCAAGCGCGTTGACTTAAAACCGCCTTACGCTCGTAAACGATTATATATATACTTTTGTATTAGTTATACACATTGACTTAACACCGCCTCTGTGTCAGATAATATTTTATTGTATTATTTTATTAGTTGACATACAATGCCACCGAGTGATCATACAAGACACACTACCCTTACCAAAAATGCGTCGTCTTTTATACAGATCAGACGAGCTTTTTGTGTAGCGCACATACAATTGTTTTCTGCTGTTTTGTGAAGTTTTGTTTACTTTCCCGTTTGTATGTCTTACTTTCGTACTGTTCTTCAAGTTGTGCGCTCAACCGATCTCGTCTATCTCTTTGCGGCGAATTTCTATTTTGACGTTTTTGATATTTGCTTGTTATGTTTTGATTTGATAATTCTTGTAACTTTGCGTGCGGTGCTTCTTGTTTTTATTAAATTATTTGTAATTTAATTTTATAATTATAAAAAATAATTTATTAGAAAATTATTTAAATAAATTTGCGGGGATGAACAAAGAAGGTATGTATTTATTATTTTATTAAGATATATTTCTCTATTTATTACAAATTTATTATCTCCTAATTTCAGATTGCTTCACGTGTTGCAGTTGCGTGCAGGCTGGGTAGCTTTTTGGTAAGTAGTTTCTAATAACTATATTAAATGTTAATTTATCTATTTTAATTTCAGATTTCTTCGAAATTTATTTAAATTTATGTAGGTTGGAAATTATTACAAATTTCCATCCTCACATCTCAAATATGTTCTTGGATCAACCACAAAAGAATTTAAATATTTTCCTGCTATAATTTTGTATAGCATTTTGACTTATTTTGAACTTGTTTCACTTGCAAAAAAATGCTTGTCTATTCTGCCATCGTTGTTCCCTTAGCACTTTCGTCAATACTTCAATACTTATATAGCAGTAAGGTTCAGTCATTCGTATTGATAAGAAGCTCTTTTTCTGACAAGTTCATCAGCTTGCTGATTTCACAGGATCTCTGCATGTTCAGGTTCCCATTCATTTAAACGTTGTTGTCTCTGTAACCCTGATTTATTTTCCAATAAAAATAGATTACAATCCAATACTCAAAAGTCAATAGATCATCAATAGAAACTAACTAAAATTAATAGACTCTGTTTATCCTTTTTTAACCATTGTAGAGCTTAACCTGTGAAAATATTTTGAAGACAAGTATTTCTGCAAATCATAGAAATGCTATTGCATTAAAAATGATAGAATATTTTTCAACAGATTATATATTTGGTTAGTAGACCTGATTCTCCTACTTGATTTATATTTTTTTTTTTTACTTTGACCTAACAATGTACAATATAATAGCTTTTATTTTAAAAGAATATCATACTACATATATCACTTTTTGGCGCGCAAGGTGATCACTCCGCAACTTCTTTTAATTGTTTTGTTTTTTAATCGGAAAAAAGCTAATTTTAAATTTTAATGTATGAACAATCGAGCTATGATTATAATTAAAACAAAATTATTAAAAACGGTGCCCGATATTAAACGCTAAATTTCAGTTTTTTGTAATTTAAAAATTTCTTTCTAACAAAATTAATTTTTTACTTTTGCAAAATAAACAAAAACAAAAATTGAGTTTGCTCATAACAGCTGATAGAGACAGCATATGAAAGTTAACGAAAGTTTAAAATTGTAAATGTGGTGTTGCCACAGTATAAGTTTTAAGTGTTTTTAAAAAAAATAAATTTTATTAATTATATATATTAAATTTTTTAAATAATTAAATGAACAAACTGCTAATATATTGTAAACTATTATATGAGCGAAAAAGTTATACGACGGCATTCTCAAATTAGTGAAAATGGTCTAAATGGCTATATAATGCTAAGTACAGAGGACGTTAAAATAAATGAACAATCCACAACCAAACCTTTACATAAAGAAATTACTGAAGGAAATATATCAAAAATAGCTAGTGAAATTGCCATAGCTAATAAAATAAAATTAATTAATAATCCAATGAGCTTCTCATCAAAAAACGCAAACAACACCAATTCCAGCCAAAAAAAAATGTGGAAATACACTGGTGACGAAGAAAGCGACACTCAATCGGTAAGTAGCGTCAAAAGCACGCCAATAAACACTTCCATTTATACAAAAAGATTTGGTGAAACAACGCAACCAGAATGGCAACGGGTAAACTCGTCAAAAAGAAGTCGTTCAAGTCCCCAAGGAGCTCGACAAAGTTCAAATTTCAAACAAAAGAAGCTGGATACCTATTGGTTGTCAACTGAACTCAAAAAAAACTCTAACCGATATTCCGTGCTAGATGAAGACTCTCATTCATCAGAAAAGTCCATTGAGCAAAATGAAAAAATTACAATCTCGAAGCCTCCCCCAATATTTGTTGCAGGAGTCGGTAATATACAACCATTAAGGCAGCTTCTGAATGAAATAGCCCCTAATGAATATAACTTTAAAATACTTGCCAACAATGAGGTTAAAATACAGCCTAGTAGCCCAGAAAAATACTCTGCAATCACTAAGGCTCTTGAAGCCAAAAAAACTGAGTTCCATACCTATAAACTCAAACAAGACAGAAGTTTTAACGTTGTATTGAGAGGCATGCATCCTTCTATGCCAGTCGGTGAAATCGAAGAGGCGATAAATAGCTTAGGCTTTAAGGTGGCCAATATAAGTAATATACGTCAACGAACAACCAAAAATCCACTTCCGTTATTTTTTATTGGTTTGAAACCATCAGATACAAACAAGAATATTTTCAATTGTAACAGCCTAATGCATACAAAAATCACTTTTGAAGCTCCAAGAAAAAAACGCGAAATTCCCCAATGCTCTCGTTGTCAGCGTTATGGTCATACAAAGCATTACTGTAAACGAACGCCCCGTTGTGTAAAATGCCCTGGTAATCACTTGACATCAGAGTGTACTCGTAATGTAGTCGATAATGAAGTAAAATGTGTATTATGCAACGGAAATCACCCCGCTAATTACAAGGGCTGTGAAGTATACAGGCAGCTTCAACAAAAAGCGTTTCCACCGCTCCGAAGAAAAGAAACCACTAGTCCACCAACGCGCACAGAGTTCGTTCAAGCTGGTCGAACATACTCTAATGTCGTAAGCAACGGCCAAACCATCACTAGTGAACCACAAACAAGATCAGAAAACAACGATATGTCAGAGCTGAAAGTAATGCTTAAAACACTAATGCAACAAATGAGTACTATGCTAAATATTTTAACAGCGTTCGTCGCTAATACATCAAAATAATGAGTGCGTTTAAAATTGCTTTCTGGAATGCTAATGGGCTAGCTCAACATAGCAGCGAACTACAGACTTTCCTCACTGACAAAAATATTGATATTATGTTAATATCAGAAACCCACTTCAACCAAAGAAGCCATCTCAGATTTCCGAAGTATTCTATATACGATGCCAACCACCCATCTGGAAATGCTCGCGGAGGAGCTGCGATAATCGTGAAAAGCGATATTGATCACTCTGTGCACAACAAATACGAAAAACCATTTCTTCAGTCAATATCATTAACAGTTAAAAACAATAAAGGTCCAATATGTATAGCCTCCATCTATTGCCCACCAAACCAAAAAATTAAAAGTCATCAGTTTGAGGAATTTTTCCACACGCTTGGTCAAACATTTATAGCTGCTGGGGACTTCAATGCAAAGCATACTCACTGGGGCTCCAGACTAATTACACCTAGAGGACGCGAATTGTTTAAGACTATGCAGGCCAACGATTTGCTTCACGCATCAATTGGTGAACCAACTTACTGGCCAACAGACCACAATAAAGTTCCAGACGTGATCGATTTTTGCATATTTAAAGGCATTTCAAGCTCACTAGTATCGATTCATTCCAGTTTAGATCTTTCCTCAGACCACTCTCCCCTTATTATGGAGTTGAACTCTAAAATTTTTGTAAAGAACAAAGAGCCTCGATTATACAACAAAAGAACAGACTGGAGTATTTTCAGAAGCATCATAAATGAAAATTTAACAACCAACATCCCACTCAAAACCGGTACCGATATCGAATCTGCGGTCGAGCAATTTAATACAACCGTACAGAATGCCGCGTGGAACTCAACTATGCATTTTAATGAATACAAAGAAGAACACATAGACAGAGGCATAAACAGCTACTTCAGAAACGTAAATTGCGACGAATTTGGCAAATAACAAAAAATCGTGAAGACAAAAGACGTTTGAATGAAGCGATAAAAAAACTTAAAGAAACCCTAAGGGAGAACAAAAACAAAAACATTGAAACATACCTATCTGCATTGTCTCCCAGTGAAGCAACCGACTATTCATTATGGCGGGCCACTCGTAAGCTGAATGGATCAACGCCACACATTCCACCACTCAAAATGTATAATGGACAGTGGGCTAGATCCAGAATCGACAAGGCTCAAATTTTCGCAGAGCATCTTCAAGGTGTATTTCAACCATACCCGTGCATAAGTTATGAAGACGACACTGAAATTGAGTCTTTCCTGCAAACACCACATCAAATGGACTTCCCGGTTCCTAAAACCACAATACAAGAAATTAAATGGACAATTAAGACAAAAATTAAAACCAAAAAGGCTCCTGGGTACGATTTGATTACTGGCAAAGTGTTGAAAGAGCTTCCAAACATTGGTCTTGTTTTCATCAACCAACTTTTTAATGCTATTATATGTCAAGAATACTATCCAAGTCAATGGAAAGTAGCTCAAATTATCCTGATACCAAAACCAGGTAAACCTTTAGAGTTAGTTACATCTTATCGACCTATAAGCTTACTTCCGGTGCTCTCCAAAGTCTTCGAAAAAATACTCTTAAAGCGTCTTAACCAGATCACCCAAAGTCGCTTACTAATTCCTGCTCACCAATTCGGCTTTCGAAACCGCCACTCAACCATTGAACAGGTAAATCGTGTTTATCAATATGCAAGAAATGGACTGGAAAGAAAAGAATACTGCACTGCAGCATTTATCGATATAACGCAAGCATTTGACAAGGTATGGCACACCGGACTGCTCTACAAATTGAAATTACATCTACCACACAGCTTCTATTTGTTACTTAAGTCTTATATCAATAACCGATATTTCATGGTTAAAATAGAAGACTATAATACGAAAATCTTCCCGATAAAAGCTGGAGTTCCACAAGGGAGTGTACTAGGTCCAACCCTCTACACACTGTTCACAGCTGACTTACCACTTGACCCATTAACATATACCGCAACTTTTGCCGATGACACAGTGATCATGGCTAAAAGCAAAAACCCAACAGTCGCTACTAGTCAGTTGCAAACAAACCTAGATAGCATCCAAGTGTGGCTAAACAAATGGCGCATTAAAGCTAATGAATCCAAATCTGCACAAATCACATTCACTCTTCGCAATGGTTACTGTCCACCAGTCACACTAAATAATAACGTACTACCACAATCCGATCACGTGAAGTATCTAGGTGTTCATCTTGATCGGCGTCTCACCTGGAAACATCATATATTTACGAAACGCAAGCAACTGGGTTTAAAAATGCGCTCCATGCACTGGCTTCTTTGCCAAAATTCAAAACTATCACTGAACAATAAAGTACTTTTATATAAAGTTATTTTAAAACCAATATAGACCTACGGTATCTCGATCTGGGGAACAGCTGCAAAATCTAATATAGCGATATTGCAAAGATTTGAATCAAAAATACTTCGTTTATGTGCGGCTGCTCCATGGTATATTCCAAATAGCACTTTACAGCGCGATCTCCACGTCCCATCAGTGTTTGAAACAATACAAACAGTCAGCAAAAACTATCGTATAAGACTATCAAATCACCCGAACCCACTGTCACACGAGCTACTATCAGATATCAATCATCCACGTCGACTAAGAAGATTTTCTACGTCGGACTTGCCAAGTAGAACCCTAAACACGTGAATCGTAATTGTAAACTCACTGAAATTTAATATTTATATAGCCAACTATTTACTCACTATTATTAGTCATCATTATTATTAGTTGTAATTTAATCTTTAGCGGTGTTTACTACTGAGTGTCCCGCACATGTCTACAAATCACTTTTTCTATTTTTATGTTCATAAATAATACTGAATGTTCTTTTACAGATTGTATTTATATAATAATAATAATCAAAAAAAAAAAAAAAAAAAAAAAAAAAAAAAAAAGAATTAATTGAACCACAAACCTGTTGTCTAAATCAATAGCAGTGAGTGAGTTCACGGATAGGTCTGAAAATTTTGTAAGTTTTTGGAAATTGCAGTCGTTCTTTTATTTTCTCAAACCTTTATTGTAATTACCAGTGCTACTCCTTAACTACTATATGTACTCTGGACAAATCTGCTGGATATCCTCAAATGTTTTGGAAAAGATTTCAACTGAGATTCTTCACCCCATTTGCTGTTTATTTTTTAACTCCACTTGAGTAATCTCAAGATCTGTATTTTTAGCCAATACAATAACAGCATAGGTTAAAATTGATCGAAAGCTCTTTACTTAAATCCACTATATAATGTTAGGTTTATATTAATTCTATTTTTATTCTCATATATTAATAGCTTCAATTTTTTTTTAAAAATTCGTTTTGGACAGTTAAGATTTACTAAAAACAGTGAAAGGCTATGCTTTTTGATAAAAAAATTTAATTCATGGCTGCTGCAATCTTCCGCTTAAATTGGAACGAAGGAACAAAGTGATTTATGGTTTATAGATTATGACGTAAACGATATAATCGGAGCTATAAAAGTTACCACACTATAGGGGGCATTCTGATTTTTGAATAAAAATAATATAACGCACTATATATGTTTCCTATTTATAAAGTTACTTTTT
>NC_051846.1:162690706-162693023 GCF_002237135.1 Teleopsis dalmanni | reverse complement strand
CATATATGGAAGAAATTAATCTACTTTATAAATATTGCTATATAAATATTTTTTAGTATTAAAAAATTTTATTCATAATTATTTTTATGTATGGTTTATTCGAATTGGTGTCAATCACTATCTCTGCCTTTATTATGGGTGGACTTCTTGTTAATGTTTCACTTAGATTGTGAAATGAATTTGAAATCTACATAATATAATACAAAATCTGACTTATACATATTAATTAGATTCCAGTTAAACTACAAAAATATTTTCATTCTGATATTAACAAGTATCTATAAATATTGTGTCAAATAAGCAGACATTAGTTTCTTTCTGGAAACAATGATTTTTTGCGCTTGTAAATTTTATAACAGTTAGGCGAACACTAAGCCCTTAGTTGATGTTTTCAGAACATTGACATTATGATATTATTTTTATATTTAAATGGCAGTGTATTCATTAGGTAATCTGAAATTACCTAAGGGTTCTGGCCTAAAGTGACACACGATTCTATTTAATATCAGTTATACTATATGTGGTCGTCTTTTAATCCAAGTTTAACTAGTTATACGATAAAATACTATAAAAATTGAAAACTGAAGACAACACGAAAACATTTTTTTTAACAAATAGAATGCATATGAGATAGTCCGCCTAAAATCACCTATTAAAACGAACAACACCTACTTAGTTTTTTTTGTTTATCGTTACTTAGTACAGTTAGTTTACTAAGGGACGTTGTCTGAAATGAAGGCATGCCGAAAGCATAGGCGCTTTTTTTAGCGAATACTGTTAACAGAACAAGCTAAATAAAAATTTTTTTTGCTTCGTCTTTACTCGGTTTTTACCAAATGGCATGTAACCATAATTCCCGAAACTGGAATTTGTATGTTTAAGACTGCAAAATAGAGCAGTGGGGTTCGAGTCCAGAATAGACACTATTGATGAGTACTATTGTACTGAATAGTGATATTTTAATTCAAAATTGTTCAGAGTGTTTTAAAACTAATATTACTAAAAATTTACTTTTTTGGGTCATAGTGAGATCGAAATATTATAGGGCAGGTTGCTAATGGTATTAGCCATAATTTATTATACACAATTTATAACAAATACAGTACATTCCAAACTTCTAAGCAATATATTGATCAATATATTATTTGCATTATTAAATTCATTAAGTTTTGAACTAAAAGCAATACACTTTTACATAAGGAGAATATAATTATTTATCTCGATTTTTATAAGATAGGTAAGTAATAAAGTTCTACGCTTGTAATATTAAAAATATTTTTGCGTGCTACCAACGAAAGAGGATATGCTGTTACTAATGTAATTATTATTATTGTATAAAAACATTTTGAGAAAACATTACAACACATGATGGTTCACTTGTAGCATTACTTTTTTGTGTACCGTAATAGTAGCAGGATTCCAATATGTCGGGCAATACAATTTGACATGGATTTTTTTTAAATTTCAATATTTTTAGTCTCTTTTTACACAATGTTATAAATGGATATAGCTTAGTTCTCGAGACAGAAACTGTCAACATTTTTACATGAAGAACAATTGTCGTTTAAGAACAGAACTAGTTGTCGCGAAATGGGACCCACAGATATCTGAAGAACTAAGCAATAGCGAACTAGTGGATAATAATAATAGTAATAAATTACATTGTAAAATCTTGACAAATCTTTAAATTTCGAAATAGTTAATAACCACGAAATAATCAATGGCTTTGTTTTTTACCTATTTTTTAAACATATAGCCTAGTATCCATTTATTTCATTTTAAATAAGATATTGATATCTACATGATGTATTGTCTTGGTTATAACGTATGCTATGGAGAGTTAGTTTCAAAACTTAGCGTTTCGTGTTAAAACATATAGCATAGTATAGGATAGGATTAAACGGGGTACTAGCTCCCGACGGACCAGAGCACTGCGACCAGATTAATCTTTTGTACTGCAACAGACCCTAACCGAACAGAAGACATTCCGCCTTCCGAATGAAGGCTAGTATGTCGTCCGCTGAGGGCCTCCTAATGTCAGAAGGGGAGAGCAGCTCTCCTCCCAGTGACCTCCTCCTGACCCAGATCAAGGCTGGGCAGTCACAGAGAATGTGACTGGAAGTCTCGTCTGCTTTTAAGCACAGTCTATTAAACATAAAGCATACTTTAATGTTAAAGTTACCAGTATTAGTCACAAATTTGTTGTTGGCCGTATGGGTTTTGAAATGGTTTTTGTATAATAACACGTTATTTTAAAATTGTCTTTTGATTTAGTTCATAAGTTTTGTGTTCAACTAACCAATTTCTGGCTTGATAA
>NC_051846.1:162676737-162690606 GCF_002237135.1 Teleopsis dalmanni | reverse complement strand
GTAATTGCATATTTGTAACATCTAAATCGCAGTATTATAGATAACAGGTCATCTTGAACCAGTGGTCCTTTCATCATTACCTCATTTAATGACAAGCCACTGTCAGTTTTACAGCTACAATCGAACACAACTCGAAGTTTCGTACTCGTAGAATCTGGTCGTAGCACATACTGATGCGGTGCAAAATATTTTATCTTATCCATATCAGCTTCTTCAACGATCGTCATGTGACCTAAAGAGAGGTACTCATCCATAAATGCGTTGTAAGCGTCTCGTGTAGAGCGATCTCTACTCAACCTACGCTCTAGTGACAGCAACCGTCGTTTTGCAGCATTATAGGAACCACCCAAATCACTTACTGTTGTTTTAAATGGAATTTTCGTAATAAATCGGCCAGATGTATCTCTACGAATTGATTCACGGAAAATTTTCTCGCATTCCTCTTCTTCTTCGGTTAAAAAATTCTATTTTCCAGAATTTTTCAACCAATTGACTTAAGTTTTCATTTTCATTATGGTTGTGATTGACCAGCATATTATTTATTTTATGACTAGGCGCTAAACATTCTTCTGCTTTGCCTGCAACTATCCACCCTAGTATGGATTTCTGTAGGGTTGGCAACCTTTCATTAAGATAAATTCGTCCAATCGACAACAAATCGAAGAAAATTTCCGCACCAATTAAAATATCTATACGCGCTGGCTTATTGAACATTGGATCAGCCATTTGAATATTTTTTGGTAAATTCCAGTCCGCAACATCGACATAACGATTAGGTTTGGAGCTTGTTATTTTCGGTAAAACATAAAATTGCAGACTGACTTCGAATTCATTTATTTTTGATTTGATGGTAGCCACAGTTTTTGTTTTAAAGCTAGTTACAACGTCTCCAACACAGCTAGCATCTAATTTACAAGACGTTTTTTTTAATAACAGTTTTTGAGTAACTTTCTCACACATCAAATTTACTTGAGAGCCAGAATCTAATATGGCTCGCATTTGGTGATATTTGCCAAACTTGTCCGCTACCATTACTACTGCTGTTGCCAAAAAAACCTCGTTTTCAGTCATTACGTTCATAACTGATGACTGAGCTGTCTCCTGTGTTGACGTAGATGGCCCATTTTTGCATCTTTGTTCATTTGGCTCCAAGGTATAATCTTTATGTAAAAGTTGATGATGAGATAAATTACATTTCGAGCATTTAACAGCAGAGCATTCTTTTTGAAGGTGTCCCCTTTTCAAACATGTAAAACATACCTTTATTCTCCGTGCTACGATAAAGCGTTCTTTTAAAGAAAGCTTTCTAAACTTGCTACAATCTGCAATCTCGTGGCCACTGCCATTACAGACTTCACAAAGAGGTTTTGTAACTGTAAGAGAGGTTGAGTAGTTGCGGTTATTTCTATACTCTTTTTGATAGTTTACAGCCTTTGAATTCACTTGATTAACTTTATGTTCCCTTGCCTCAAGGTTCTCACATCGCCTCGTCAAAACTGCTGAACATTCATTCCAAGTTGACAGCTTCCTGTAATCCACTGATTCTTCCCATTTGACCTGCGAATCTTCGTCCACTCTTTCCATCACCAAATGAATTAACATGGCATTCGCTATATCTTTGTAATCGCCTAATGATAGCATTGCATTCAAATGTGCATTCGCTGCATTTAATACATTTCTTAAATGAACTGCAGATGGTTTTGTTAATTTTGGGACAGCAAAGAGGGCTGTAATATGTTCCTCGAACATCAACGCCTTTTTATCGAAGCATTCCTTCAATCGATCGAGTGCTTTGGGGTAATTGTCCTCTGTGACATCAAAATCGTCAATAGCTGCCAGCGGCTTAGAGCCCAAGTGCTCTTTAAGTATCAAAAATCGTTCGCAGTCATCAAGCATTTCATCCTGGTTGATTAATTTATTAAACAAGGCTATAAATTTCGGAAATTCGCTATACTTCCCTTCAAATTTCGGTAATTTTACTTCCCGATGACTTCTTGGGCCCGGCAATAACGATGTTGTATTCGTTGCATTGACATCTACCAGTGATAGCTTTCTTTTTTTTATAAACTCATTATTTTTGCTTTCGTGGTCGCTTGAAGAAGTATCTGCACCTTGGTTTAGTTTGTCGATATCTGCTTGCACACTCAGAAACTGTTTGAAGTAATTTTCTGTCAAACTAAGCCTGCAGTTAAGTTCTTCTGTTGACAAACTTGACCCTTTTTTCAAAATCATTGATTTTATGCGAGTGATGTTGCCTTTGGTGCTGCCTCTCAACGCCTTCAATTCCGCCATTTTCTTAGACCCTTTCTGCACGCCTCCTTGCTCCCCGTCGCTGAGTTCGTGAATTTCTGAGTCTAACATTTTGCAATTATATTTTTTTTTTTTCTGGATCACTATCCCTTTTCTGGATCACTATCCCTTTTATGGATCACTATCCCTTTTATGGATCACTATCCCGTTTATGGATCACTATCCCGGGTTTCGGCACCAATGTTTTATTCAGTTAGTTTACTGATAACTTTTATTCACGACTGCTTTATTATTTCTCAAAAACACATGTCGCCTTTTCGCGTGTGCTTAAAGGCGACGACACAATACAAAAATGACAAATAAATTAAAGGCCATGATACAATAAATCTTAATTCTAAACAATACCAATAAGTGATTTGGATTGAGTTAATGTTAGTATATTATCCCAGTAATCTTATTGATCCTGGTTCTCCTTTATTTTTATTTTTACTTTTAAAAGGTTCCGGTTTCATCTTTAGTGTAGCCATTTCTTTCCTAGCTAGTTTGTTCGCATATTCATTTTCGCGTATGTCAATATGTCCCGATTTAGTCATTTAATTTAAATACAACATTATTGTGATCACTTTAAAGTGATCGCTTACGGTATGTTTGATCAACTGAAAAATGTATGCTGATTTTAATGCAATTAGAAATCGATTAAACTTAATATTTCGAATAATGTCAGCTTCCCATTGTTCTTAGAAATTGACAGAATAAATAAAATTTATTTGAGTCGTAATGCTATTAAGTTTGGGGTGGATATTTTTAAGATGCATTGTTTTAAAAAATTAATTATTACTTGAACTGCTATAATCTTACATTACTGTTAATAATTCATTGTCTCAACAATACTTACGAATTATGGAAAAATATGTTTGCGGTATATAGTATCGCCACGTATTTTAATAGCACAACAGATAAAACTAAGTGTGCCTAAGACTATCATATACCTAAAAATATGATCCAACTGAATTTCTTGGAAAGGAAACTGGGATGTATGATGTATGTGTATAATATAAAGAGGTGAGTACATGAAAGGTGACAGAATAAAGATAAAATACTTTTTTAAAAAATTGAAACTTCTTAATATTATTTGATTAAAATTTGATTTCTTAAAATCTTGTCTAAATTGATAAAAATTTATTTCATTGCTTTGTTGTTAATGTTGACTTAGTTAATATTATTAAGGCTCAATATCAAGACCTCCTTATATTGTAGACATTGCATGGAGGATGATGAAGAGGAATCACCAATACACCTTCTGCTACAGTGTCCTGCTTTCGCAAGACATAGACTCTCCTACTTAGGGTCACATTTTTTCAATTCACTAAGAGAGCTAAATTCTATTTCCATAGCTCGTGTCATTGGCTCTTTGTGGCCAGTACCAAATGGTTATAGGGACAGGTGTATCACAATGGACCGCATGGTCTAAGTGAGTCTTCGGACGGCCCCACTAACCTAACCTAACCTATCCTAATATTATTAACTTAATATTCATAATATAAATTAAGTAATAATAATATATAATATATATTTTTTTAATGAAAATAATTCTAAGCTTTACATTTTTATAAAAATTATACTAAAATTGTATTTGTAAAACTAAAAACCAAAGTTAAGTACTTCATGATTTTTTAAAAAAATTATTAGAAACATAAAAAGTTGTATTTATTTATTATCCGAAAAAAGTTTTGTTGTCGATTGTACAGAAATGCATTCAGAAATTCAGAGAAAGCATACTCGGAAAAATTGCATTGAAAAGTTTTTAAAGCACACAAAAAAGTTTGTTTCTATTTCGATTCACCGAAAATTTATGCAAAAGTAACATTTTTGCAATTTTCACTAAAACTTTGAGTAATTTATGATATAGCTAAATTGCATAAAGACAAAGAAAATACTTTTCGATTTTCTTCTTCGTGCAACGCTTAATTTAATATAAAAGACGAAAGTTGTCTTAGAACGCGCATTCCGAGTGAATATGAAATTTCTAAACTTATAAAGAATATATGAAACTTTTATTATATCATCTATAAAACTAAAACGAAAACGAAAAGTAATGTATGAAATTTTTATGAAACTGCAATCATAAAATATATTAAAATGACAACAGCTGCTGACAGTATTTTTGCCACTTTTGAAACAGAGTCCATATATTAAATTTACATAAAACGTGACAATGGAAAAGACATTATTTGGGTTAAACTAAATTGCATAAAATACACTTTGTACATATAAATATACAATAATATCAGAATATATACACACGTATATTTGGCATACATGCAAGTGTAAGCCCAACAGGGCGTATGAGTGACACACTATTTATTTAATACGTAAAATATATATAAATTAAATATTTAAGTCGAATTCGGTGAAGAATGTAAAATATGTTAGCATTGTGAATTTGGCAAAACTGTTAAATTTATACTTAATAATTGTATTGCATTTCAAATACAAAATATATAGTTTTTAGTATATAATTGTAATTTATACCTACATATATGTAGTATGCAAATATATGCACTTCAGTAGCATATTTTAAATGGCTAAAAACGATATCATTTAAATTTCCATAAATAAGAATCAATTCAAGTTTGGTTTGTAAATTCAAGTCCAAATGACTTGAGGCACCCATATATGGTACATTTATGTGTGGTTATGTGTATCAGTAAGTAAATTGAAATAGCTTAGTAACAATTGGTAAGATTCCAAGTAATATTATCGTTTTTGGTTAGAAAAGCAAAAATTTCAGAAAGTTACGACATTTTAAATTTATGTGCACTTAACTCTGCACAATAAAGTTTGTTTAGTTTTCGTAGTAAAACATTTCCAACTATCAAAATTTAAGCAAATAAAACTATGCAAACAGCACTCAAAATAACATATGGAATATTATATTTAAATATTATATATTTACTTTTCATTTGAAACTTGAAATTATAAATTTTGATTTGTTGTAGATATTAAATAAATTATTTAATTTTTAGTTTTAACTATAAAAGTAATAGGTGTAATAAAATAATAATAATAAAGAAGTAAATTTTCGTTTTTCCAAAGAAGTGTGTAAATTAATTTATTTAATATATAAATTTTATTTTTAAAAACTTCATAATTTTATTTAATATATAAATGTTTTATTTACAATTTTATTCCGTATAATTGTTGAAGACTTATTAATTTTATTCCGTATAATTATTAAAGACTTATTACTTCAAATGATTGCTTCTTACTTCGAATGCTTGCTAAGAACTTATTATTTTAATAATTGCTAAAAGACGTATTACGTTTAATGATTGCTCAAGACTGTTTTTAAGAAGAATGACTGAAGTCATTCCAGAAATTTTACAATTGGATTGTGACCAATTGGATTCCAGCTTCAAAAATTTCTAAGAATATTCTAGAAGTTTCTTATCTCCATTCTATAGGATTGGAGATTCTATTTTCTAAAGCGCCTCGTAAACGTCTTTAGCTTTGGCGTCAGTAGCCAGAAGACGAGATTAATATCCAATAGTATATGGACATCTCATTCATCAAGTATTTAAAATGATACTTAATAACATATGTTTTGTGCAAAATACTTGCAGTGAAGAAATAAAACATTTTGCAACAATGTTGCCATAAGAAGTATAGGCAATAAGTCTGACTGTGTTTACATAGACGAACACACATAGGCGTCGTGAGATATTTTTGATGTGCAATATCTATGTACGCATTCTGAAGATACAAAAATGTTAGACAGTGGCGCAGTGCCGTTATGTTATTTTAGGGTTTTAACTTGTATGGATAAGCGTTATCAGAAATCAGAAAACATTGCGAACTAAACTGTACATAATAATTATATTATTATGTTCTTTCCTTTAGTTCATTCAATTAAATATTGAAGTAACTAGAGAATTTTATACTTTATGTAATTAAACAAAAATCCAGGCATCTATGAAGAAATATGAAGAAGAATTTAGTAGAGTTCGTATTTACAGCGAACAAGTTGTAGTCTTATGTAAATCGAAAATAGGTTATAAATAAGACCACTGATGATGAATACTTGGCAATACTCGAAACAGCGTTGTATGGTCAGCCAAAATTTAATAAATTAACTAAATTTTTTTGTGTTGTCCTTTCTTTCTGTGTTATTCGAAACCCTCTAAATTTTATAATAATAAATTTTAAAATATTTATAGAAATAAATGCTTATGGTTTTACAAATTAGAAACTCCGTCTGTATTTATATACAAATTATTTGCTTATCTAAAACGAAAATATCCTTCGCATGAAAATATTATTTATTTAAGTATTTAAAAAAAAAATAATAACAAATATGACGCTTCCTCGTCTAGCGATCCAATTTGGGATCCTATTAGATTCAACATTCACAATATAAATAAAGCAGGAAATGCTACCAACATCAGATAAAAATGCAAGGAGAAACAAAGGAAATATTTAGGAAACTGTGTGTAAAAAAAGGACATAACACTGAATACCACAAAATAAAAATAAAAAAAAAAATTAAAAAAGAAAAATTAATATAAAAAATTTCAAATAAAATATAAAAATAGTATAAAAAATTTAAAATGCAATATAAAATAAAAATAAAAAACATTCACTTGTTTAAAAAAAATTTATAACATGGAATCCTTTCAAGCGATCCTTGAGCGAAATGCTTATGTGCAGTTTTTCTACAAATGCACGCGATTCAAATTTATTTTTAGACGCAATTGCGTTCGCATTGTGCTTCAGTCCTTAAGTCTCTAAAGAGTGTGTTTGTATGCATGTATGTGTATGCGTGTGTGTAAGTGTGCATATGCCTTTGTTGATTATTGCTTTGCGGTTTTTGTGTCACATGCTTTTTGACGTTGATGTCAATAGAATTGGGCTTATGTACTTATCAGCAACACCAAAGCAGAGTGAAGCATTTGCTCCACATTTTCAATTTGTTTTTGTTTTTATTTTTATTTTTGTTTTTTGTTTTTTGTTTTTGTCTTTATGGTTTGACAAAAAATTCTGTTGTTATTTTTATTTTATTTTGCTTATTTGCTTTACTTTTGACTTGTTTTCTTACAACTTTTTATTTTCGATTTGTTTTTATTTGTTGTTTATTCGACAATTTTTTTTTGTTATAATTTTTGATTGTTTTGTTTGAGTTTCTATTGTTCCGGTTTGTTATTCAAGCTGGGAAGTCAGTGTTTTTAGGGTTGTTGACAATCGAATTTATTAAAATGGCTTTCAGAGCTAAATGGGTTAATTTTGGTGAGGAGTATTTGCGAAGCAGGCGGGCACTTCCCTCTCTGATATTTATTGGAAAAATTTTCTTTTTTGTTTTGGTGGACAAAAATGTATTTATTTATTTAAAGTAGTTGAAATAATGGTATGTAAATTTAAAAGGAAAAGAACATAAAACACTTGGTTTAAAGCTCTAGCTAAGTTTACAATAAATGGCGTAATAAATATTACATTCATTTATACCTTTTTTATATATTTTCAGTAGCTTTATTGTTATTTTGAAATTATTAACATAAAAAAAATATATCTGAATTTCAAACTAACATTCTCATTTCTAATCTGTATTACAATAAAATACTAAAAAATGTGCAACTGAAAAAAACAAAACTTATTTATTCTATAAAAATGAACATGTTAAATAAATTTAAAAATAAAAAAGAAATTATTTTTTTTTTTAAATAAAATGTTATAAAAATGTGAGAAGAAAAACGAATTACTTATTTATATTATTTTTATTTATTTATTATTTATTTTTATTATTTATTTATTTTTTTTTTTATTTATTATAAGCTAAATTGCTAAAAAAATGTGAAATTATTAAAAAAAAATATTTATTTTTTAAACGTTAAAATATTAAAGAAAGGTGAAATGAAACAAAGAACATTTATTTTTTAAAAACTGATATGCTGATAAAAACTGATATAAAATTAAAAAACAAAAATATTTAGTATTTAAAAACTGAAATGCTAAAATATGTAAAACAAAAGCAAAATTATTTATTTTTAAGAAGCTACAATGCTAAAAAATGTAAAATTAAAAAAGAAATTATTTATTTTTTAAAAGATTTTAGCTGAAAAAATGTATAATTGAAAAAAAAATTATTACTTTTTTAAAGTTAGAATACTAAAATATGTATAAAGAGGTTTTTCAAACAGTAGTCAACTACAACAACAAAAATTCACTTTATATTATTTTAATTAATTGAATTTTTGGCTGACCATACAGCTATATCAAGTATTGATAAATTCCCATCATCAGTGGTCTTGGAAATAGTTCTTGTATTTAATTATTCGTAAATAATTTTTTTGAGACTACAAGTATCAGGAATCGAATTTATGACCCGCCAAAATTGAAGCTCAGAGTCAACGCACCTTAACCAACTGACCCAAAGCCGTACTTGAGTTTCTTATGTTCACACATTTTTCTGGAATTTTGTTACTTTGCTATGAAAGTTTTATTAACAAATTTACTTGCTATGTTTATATTAGAACAAAATCATAAACCAGCTGCAGAATAATTGATTTAATTAAGCATATTTTTTATTTTTAAATGTTAAATTTAATACTATTCTGTTTGTAGGGACATAAATATGTATATAAAATAAAAAAACCTTATTTATTTTTAAAAAGCTGTAATGCTAAAGATATGTAAAATTGAAAAAAAATATTACTTTTTGTAATAAAATATCATTTTTTTGATATGCTAAAAAAATCCAAAATTAAAAAAAAATATTTATTGCTTGAAAATTGAAATGCTAAAATATGTAAAAAAAAATTTCATTTATTTTTAAAACATTAAAAAGCTAAAAAAAATGTAAAATTAAAAAAAAATTATTTAAAAAGCTAAAAAAATGTAAAATTGAAAAAAAAATCTCTTTTAAAAATTAAAATACTAAAAAAAATTAAAAATCAAAAAGAGAACATTTGTTTTTCCAAGCCAAAATGCTAAAAAAATATTAATAAAAAAAAAATTAATTGTTTTCTGCAAAAGTTAAATCTTTTAATTATCTGTACTTGAACCGTTAAGAAGAATAATTTCATTAGATAAACTTTTTCAAAGGAAACCATTAAAGATGGCTTTTCTATTTTATTATCTTAACTTTGTTTTGCTTTTACTTTATTTTAATTCCTTACATTGTACTTTTCTGTGTAACTTAATTAAGTAACAGAAAACAATTAAAAGTACAAATTAAAAATTATCTTTAAATCAAATTGCGCAAGTAAGCTTATATTTACTTTAACTGAAAAATTGTCTTCAGATTAGCTCTTGAATGTTTAATTCTTAATTTCTTTAAAAGTAGTTACTTTTTATGTCATTTAAGTATAGTCTTATGGGTACATATATGAGCTTTACTATTACAAAGTTAAAATACCAGAATTACGTTTACAATTTATACTACTATTGAAGTAAGTTTTGAACGTCAGTGAAGTTGCACTTTGATAGAAATAAACAATTACTGAATACTATGTTAAAATAGTTAAGTTAATTGCTATGAATTTCGACACAGGTGAGAAAGACACAGGAAGCAAATAGGTAATTCCCCGAAGTAGTATTTCATATAGAAAAGAGGGCCCAATCAATGTCCTAGTACTAAGCTCTAAATACGATCATTGAAACTTAACTGTTTATTGCACCTACAAAAATATTCTATACTACATATTTCTTCCTCGAGCAGAAACTTAAACTTAAAATTTAAGTCTTCCCATTTCGAAATTCCTGCAGTTGCATGTTTCTGATGAATCAGTGTGTTTTAAGAAAACAATTCTAATAAACTACACATAGCCTATATGGTGCAAATCAGGCGTAAATCAAACTTTTAACACTGTCTGGCATGTGGATGCATTGGTTTAAATAAAATTTCTCCATAAAAATCCATTACAGCTAACCAACGTTTTGGTCAACTTACTGAAACTCAAAAAATTCCGCATTTGATATGAAATCTGTGCATAAGTTACTCGTGGAATAGACTCATCTTTTCAACATCAGATGAAATCCATATATGCTCTTCAGCTTTCTCTACAAATGATCAAATAAATTTCACCATATGGTGTTATATGTTACCATAGCAACATTATAAGCTTTTTATTTAAGAGAATAAATGTTAAAGTCTTGATCAAAATGATATTTTTTGATATATCAATACTCTTAAACTTTCTAGATAAATTGTAAGGCTCTAATGCAGGTATAGCCGATATGGATGCTTTTATGGTTTAAATTGTCTAGATTGGCTTAGAGAAATCTTTCTAAACATAGCCCATATGCATTCTTTCGTTTAGACGTCTACGTACAAGTCAATACTTTCAAATTCTCTAGATTAACTTATAACGATTTTTTCAAGTATAACCTATATGGATTCTTTCATTCAGACATTTAATACAAGTCAATAAATATTATCAGATTCCTCAGTAGTGTTAAATTGTCTAGTTTATAAGGCATTTGTCAAGCATAGCTTATTATTACTCACGAACATTTGAAGGGGAAAAGTTACTTTTCTGATAATTGCATGGTCCCCTTGGATTGTTGGTTTTCGTAAATATTACCGACGCATGGCTTCCGGAAGAGCTGATTAAAATTTAGTAGACGTTATTCAACATTCTTTGCAGTAAGAAAATAATGAGTGAATGAGTTTTACCCAAGGGTTGAAGCCAACAGCTTCAGTTATCCTGACGAATTGAGGTTGACTCTTTTAATGGAAGTATCTTAGTCGCTGTGGTTAAAACGCATGGTTATGTGAATATAATGTCACATTTATTACTTTCATTTGATGTGAAGTATCATTATCACAACTGGATCAAAGAACATCAGAGTTATTAGATAGAGAGAACAGAAGAAAACATCCCCACTCCCTTCCAATGAAGTAACTATACCCAAACATATAGCTTCAATTGGTATCAGATTTAGTTGGAATTGCAATGAGGGCATTGCATTATACTGACACGTTTTTTAAGAGTACCATGGTGTTGAGCGTTAAGGGCAAGTAATCACGTTAAAAAACTATAGATTACACTTTTATATTTAGCAATTTCGGACCTATACCAATATATACGATGGCATTGTATACCATTTTTTGAGAACAGTTTTCTATATAAATATATATTAATTAGTTTGATTCTTTCCTTCTTCAAGTGACGATTTATGAAACTCTACTATTAACATATATGTCCAGCCAATAATGTAGGGTACTGCAACCAATATTACAATTTTTGTCACTGTTTTTCTAAATTGCCTCAATAAATTCAATATTCATGCATCGACATAATTGTTGGAACTACAGGAAGGGCAGCAGCAAAAAAAAAAGATGTCGAGAAAGTAATTTAATTTAGCAAAAAATGAAACGAACAACAGAATAATATTTTTACATTGAGCAGGAAAAAAAGAACACTCAAGGGTATCTTAAAATAACTTTTCTTACATAAAACAACTGCGGCGGTTGCAAAGAAATGTGGCAGCATGGCAGCATGGCAGCAGTTGCAGCATTAGAACGAGTAGAAATACCAGTAGAAATAGAAAGATACAACAAAAATAGAACATAGAACCACGAAGCTACAATTACACTAACGACCAATATACAAATTGTCCCTGAGAGTTTTAAAGGTAAAATGAAGCGCACTTGGCGTCAGCGAAAGGATATGCTCGAAATTTATGGCAATTTAAGTGCAAGCAAAATGGACTTATTAGAGCCAAACGCACACTTATGAGACTAATTTTCAAATACACCAACAAAAACCCACTTCTCACTTGAGATATTTTAGTCGAAAATAAACAAGAAGAATGTCATGACAAGTATTTTAAGCTCGGTTTGCTAAAAAAATTAATATAAGAAATGCCAGTGCTTGAATATGAAATTTTTTACAAGCACTAAAACCTTAAATGGACACTTGCCGAGGGCAATAGATGTGTGCTACATTTTTAAAAAAGTTTTTTTAGCATATATCGAAATACATTCATCTACATTAATACATACATACCTATACAGATATATCTAAATATACAATTATTTCATATGTGTGCTTATTTTTTGTTATAAATTTTTCATTTCTCGAGTTCAAGAAACTGAGTTCACATACATCCTAAGGCTATTTTTATTCTTTATAAAGGAACCATTCTATAAATGGTTGTGAAAAGTGAAAAACAGGTTAAAAACAAAGATGCATCTTTACTAGCTGAGTATTTAAACGTTAATGATATGTTAGATATATAAATTTATTTAACCCAAACACCTTCATATGTTTATGGTCCCTTAAATTCATATCTTAGGATAAAACATATTTTATCATAATTTTCTTATATTAATATAATGGACAAATTTTGAAATATGTATAAATGTAAATAATTAAAATTCCATTAAAATTAAAACTTAATATAAAAATATAAACAAAACCCGTTAAATTTGTACGTATTCCTACTTTTTTCCTACTTTACTTTTATTGTTTTCAATACATTTATCCTCTTTTGAAATGCAACTTTAAAACCACTTTTATTTTTAAACTCATATCTCAAGATCAAACACATTTTGTCATAATACATTAAGACTGAAAAGTTTTCGGAAATTCTCATTTAAAATTCGCGCGCTGTATATTTTTCGATATTTTCCTGAGAAAATCTATCAAAATTAAGACTTGTAACAGAAACAGACTGAGACGAGAACAAAACAGTTTTAGACCGGGTCGATCGTGCGTAGATCATATAAATATTCTACGATTAATGATAGAACAATCTGTAGAATGACAATTTTCGTTGTATTTGCTTTTTGTTGATTTTAAGCGGACGTTTGATACCATTCCAAGAAAAGAAATTTGGAAGACACTCAGAGAGAATGGCGTACCAGACAAAAAAACTAGCCTAATTAAGAAGTTATACAGTAATACCAAAAACTGCATACGTTTCAAAGGTAAATTAGCGATGAATTTTCAACACTAAAAAGCGATCGGTAAAGCTATGTACTATTGCCACTACTTTTCATCACAGTACTGGATAAATTGCTAAGCAAATTAAACAATGAATGCCCAAAAGGAATTGAATGGTGACCAAATGAAAAACTCTGTTTCACTGTGCATATGCTATAAGCCACAAGCAACGAAAATTCGAAGTTCTTATCAGGAATGCAGCTGCAGTTGGCCTTAAGGTGTATTTCAACAAAAACAAATTAATGAGAGTCAGCGCAACAATAGTTGACCCTCCTCTTCAACTATGAGGTACCTATATAATTTCGCAACATAATTCCTTAAGATGGGGGTGTGAACACGGATGTTGATTCCTGCATAATGGATACTGATTCCACTGACGGTAAGCACGTAATGCTTACCATAATTTGCGCGCAGTGTGGAATTCATAGAATATTGACCAAAGGACAAAAACTAACATCTTTAACACTAATGTCAAACCTGTTCTCTTATATGGTCAATTGAAATTCTCCTCAGAGTCAACATCCACAACTATGAGAAATCAACTAAGAGATAGCATTACAGCATGGTTTCTAAAGATGGGGGTGTGGACACGGGTGGTGATTCTAACTGCGGGTACTGTGGAATTTATTAAATATTGATCAGAGGACCGAAAGAATTTTTACATTGTGACCGAAAA
>NC_051846.1:162670465-162676637 GCF_002237135.1 Teleopsis dalmanni | reverse complement strand
CTATACATAAGAAAGAATATATAAAGCATGCAACAAATAATACTTCTACAAACAGAATAGTAATGAAATATAACAATCAAAAATGAACACATATAATTAATTAATTCAATTATTATTTGTTAATAAAACTTTCACAGCTAAGTAACAAAACTCTAGAAAAATGTGCGACGGCTTTGGGTCAGTTGGTTAAGGAGCGCTGACTCTGAGTTTCAAATTTGGCAGGACACGATTTCGATTCCTGGTACTTGCGTGTCAAAAAATTCTTTACGAATAATTAAATACAAGAATTATTTCCAAGACCACTGATGATGGGTATTTAGCAATAATCGAAACAGCTGTATGGTCAGTCAAAAATTCAATTAATTAATATAATATAAAGTGAATTTTTGTTGTTGTAATTCACTACTCTTCGAAAAACCTCTTTAGAAAACACTCTTTAAATCGCGACTTAATTTGTTAATGTATTTTAGAAATTTTGAGAATTACCTGATCTCCATAATTGATTTTTTCATAATAAATTTCTATATTTATGGAAAAAGCCACATTAATCTTAAAATTATATTAAATTATTTTTTATTTAATTTTTTCTAGATTATTGCCTTATAACATTACAAAAACTTCTTATGATGATATTTGTAAAAGCAATTCTCTATTAGGTGCCTAAATTGATAGGAAGCTTCTGCTATAACACTTTATGAGCTGCTTGCTTTCTGAATTTAATAAATTACTCACAATAAATTTGGTTTATGTTTTATTTTTGCAATTTTAAAATATTTTAAATACAACACACTCTATGTAATATGAAGTTTAAATTATGAAATAAAAACTGCAATTCCAAAAACTGAAATTTTGAAATTAATATTAAAAATGAATATATATCTACTCACATATGTATATCACAAATACTATTTTCCACTATTATTAAAGATATTTTTTTATATGCAAATGTTTTAAGTATAATTCTCCTTATTAAAATATACTCGTTTTCAATGGAAATATTTTTCTACTGAAAAAAAAAATAAATAAAATATTATGATGCATTCGTACGTGATTATATTATAATGGAAATCATTTACAATTTCATAAAATAATACATATTTTTCACTGAAATTTAATCTTAACCAAGTATAATTGAAATAAAATATGTATAATTCAAGTTAAAAATTGTACCCATTAGAAATATATTACATTATTTCATGTTTCGTTTCATATTAAAATAATGAAATTATTTTTTTCATTTTTATGTCGGATGACAATGTATTTCTCTTAAATAGAGATGGGAATAATACTGTGAACATTTTACCAGAAGAACTAATTTTTAATTAAGCACATGTTTAAACTGATCGTCATTGGTCTTCAGAAATATGTATTAAAATTATTTATTTAGAAATATTTTAATCAAATATATCCTATATATTCACATAAAGACAGTAGAATTAATCAGACTTTTCGAAGGGTTAAAGTAAGAACAATGCAAATGTGCCTTCGATCAAAATTTACTGTTTTTTATTTTTTATTAATTATTTTTTTAAATACACAATAAATGAAAGTTTATTTAATTTTATTCAAAAAAAATAACAATATTTTTATTTAAAATAAATCAAGTCGATGCGTCAAATATTAAAAATATGGTGGCCCAAACTGTATTACAAACACCAACCTATGGGCCGGTACGGATCAATCAGCTGCCACTGTTGAGAGAAGACGGAAATGGCGTTGAAAAGGCCACAATCTCCGCAAACCCTATGGTTACATTACACGCCAAGCTCAGAGGTGGAATCCTCAAGGCAGCCGTCGACCTACAGTACAGGCAAAAACTTGAAAGAGGACAATTGAAGAAGAACGAAGAGAAACCAATTATTCCTGGAATGATATATGCCGAGAATCTGATATAAAATGATGGAAGAGGCCCTATGCTTCACTGGGACATGAGAATAAGTCGGTGAGAAGTCGATGCATGCATAAGCATATAATAACTCCTAAAGACAGTTGAAAAATCTCTTATAAGGTAATGATAATATTGTAAGCCATTTTTGCGATGTTAAACCAAAAGGACTTCTGGTATTATGTACAAATAGTAATTCAAAAATATTTTAGTATAGTTTCTTTTCTAGCCCGTATTACTTATTCTTTTTATATCCAGAAAATATAATGTTTAGTTTCAGGAAGGTTTTTTTTTACAACAACAAACTTCTCTATTTTTTGGCTGTCGAGTGGTATTGCTCACACGAAATGCACTATCAACCTAACTTCGCACAATGTTTTTCATAGTCTCTCTGAATGTTAACTTTAAATATATGGAGTATATGTGCTTACACTGAATTTATCTTTTCTTTATTGATAAAAATAAAATTTTGTAATTAAAAAAAAATTGCTATTAAAGATCTTTCTATCAAAAAAATTTTTTTAGCGTATAAGTTTTAGTCTTATATGCTATAATGTTTATTAAGATTCTTAAGCATACAAAATAGGTTTCAATTAATTCGATGCTATGTTAAAGTAAATTAATTCTTCAAATACAATATGCCGAAGGATACTCTTATATGATGTACTTTAATTTTTTGAAAGAATTTCTTTTCTGAGTCACGTCTCAAACAAAAATTACGAAAAGCAAAACAAAGCTATAAAAGTTTTTAAACAACTATAAAAACTTTAATCAATAAAATAGTAAGAGACTAAACCAAATGCCAACCAAAAACAAAAGAATATCAACAAATATTGTTTAATTACAGAAATTGTTTTTAATTATAGAGTTGTCTGTTGCAGAAAACTCATCAAATAACAGAATATTGAATAACATAACAGACCAATGTAAGCTAGTAAATGTTCATAACAGAATAACTCTTGTGTCATTCATGTTAACTTAAGATGCATATTATATTGAAAAATGTTTATAAAAATGACAAAAATATAAAAAATTAATGTATTAAAAATTGTTTTGCAGTTTGAGAGCAAACAGATTACCTTTATTATTATAAAAAATAATATTCGTCATTATTTAGCTTTGAAATGTAAACATTTACTGCGATTAAAACTACTTATATCGGTTTAAAATATTGTCAAATGCTTTGCATATAGGCTGATTATATCAGTTTAAACTATTATTAATAATTTTGAATATAATATCCAACTCATTTTTTGTTACAACACTGCAGAGTATTATAAAAGGTCTCATCATGGTGATGACTTAACGAATGAAGGCTTTGCTATGAAAGCACCTATAGGCCCAGAACTAATTTTTTGGTGTTAACTCTGCAAATTTTCTTTTAAGGTAAGCCTTTCTGTGACCACAAAAAAGGTAATTTGGAATGGAAACCAGTAAAGTACCGAAATGATTATAAAAGAACTTAATAGTGGACTGGCAAAATTTCTTATATCTTGTGCATGAATGTTTTTTATACTTTATCTGTACCCGATCATCTCAGATTAATTAAGGAAAATATTAAGTTCAAGTTAGAGTAGTCTAATCTGTTGTAGGTACTTAGTTAGTTTTTTCTGTATAAAAATTCAATTACCTGTCCGTACTAGTGTACATGCAAACATTTAGTTCATTTTAAATGTCCATAGCGTTTCAAATTCTATTTTAGCTATGTACCTGATCTATACAAATTATTAGATAAATTATTACATAACTGTGATAAAGAATTAATAGTAATATACCGCTAAAAGAATTAGAATTTTATTAATAGTGTTTAGTTAGTTCAGCTTCTCAGAACATAAAAATTTCATGAAATTATGTATAGCTTTTTAAATAGAGTCTATATATTCTTATCTATATGACTAAATACAATCTTACTTCATTTTATATGTCACGTTTATTTCTTTTTTAAAATAGAAATCGCTTTTGGAATTGCTATTTATTTTGATATACATATTAATATACGTATATAAAAGTCTGATTGTCCTTTAATCATCTGTGTTGTCACAATCAATTTTCCTTAATTTGAAAACATTTATCTGTCAAATATTTCGATAACGTTTCGAAAACCGTTAAGTTAATACGGGCTGAACGACTGAGAATATCGCTCGACACGAAAACCTACACAATTGCATTTTAATTGCTAAACATTAATCAAAAAAAAACAAAACTTACACATGTTAAACTTATACGAATGCCGTGTTGAAAAAAGTCACTGTCGAAAGAAGAGGTATATTATGGAGGGTCAATCAACATCTCGAAGACCTCAACTATGAGGTCTTATATACTCTCTAAACTATATGCTATACTCTATACTATACTCTCTTCAAATAAAGAACATATGCAGACAAAAATTGATGCCCTTTCAACTACAGTCGCACTAGTGGGTCTGCGGTTCAACATAAGCAAAATAAAAGCATGCACGATTAAGTTAAACCAAACTCCTACTCTTACAATCAGTAATAACAACCATGACACCATTGAAAATTTCTGCTATCTTGGAAGCATAATAAATCTAACAATGGATTTTCGTCAATGGTGCAGCCATTGTGGTACGAAGCAAAATTAAAAAAGCAAGATCTGCATTTATCTCCGAAGACCAAATTCAATGTATATAACGCATGTGTCAAATCAATTCTGCTGTATAGCTCTAAAACATAGCTGATGAGCACTGAAACTAGCCGCATGCTGCTAGTTTTTTAACAACAGATGTCTGCAAAATATATTTAGAATTTGGTGGCCCCGTATGGTGGACAATTAGATGCTGCTGCAACTCATAAACCAAGAAAATTTCAACGTGCAAATAAAACGATGAAAATACCACTAGCTCGGGCACACATTAAGAAAACCCTACGAAGAGGTCTGTCATGCCGCCCTACAATGGAAACCGCAAGGCAATCAAAGACCCGTTTCTGGCCACTTGGAGAAGTACCATTCGGCATGAAACTAACAAATCATTTAATGAATTAAGGTATTTAGCATTAAACAGAAATATCTGACGATTCTATGTAAATAGTCTATGTTTCTGATGAAATACGACTTAATAAATATATATACGAATGTATAAATTGTTTCGAATTATTATATATTTTTACCGATTCTTATATTTTCAATGCACTCATTTACTAAAAACAAAAACTTAATGCAACATTAACTGTAATGCCATGTAAAAGTACAACTGTTAAATACACTACAATGTTAATCGAATGTTAAATAACATTTGTTGACATTGACTGTTGTGTGTGGCATTGAATCAGCTGCTTTCTGCACAACAGACCTGATGTCTGCACAAATGTTGCTTTTTATATCCTGCATTGTTATCCTGTTGAGTTCAGTAGCTGTTAAACTCTAGTCAATGGCGGTCGTTTGGCAATAAACTCGTATTATTTAAGACACAAATACTTAAAAGAAAATCAATTCAAATAAGTAAAGTTCCTAAGAAACTTGTTACACGTACCAACTAGTACTTCGCCTTGAAGGTGAATTATGTGATATCAAGTGTTTAACCAAGTGTGCGTGCAGTATTATTGAATGCTTTTTAAAATAAAAAGTGAACTACATGCTATTAAGTAATTAAAAAATTAAAATATTTTATTAATATAATTAAATTGCAATTTATAATAAAATAAAATTTAAAAAATGCATAAACTTGGATATTATTTTTATGAACAACAAATTTAGGCGCAAACTTAACACATACATATAACACAAGTAATTAACAAAAACTTTAAATTCATTAAATTAATTTATTCATTAAATAAATGATCTGAAGCATTTTTTAAATTTCAAATTAAATTATGTTTTAGTCGAAATTCTAAAAATATTTACACGGAAAGTTAAACGTGGGGTCGGTTCAGTTCGAAATCGCTTAATGGGGCACGTTTAAAAGGTTATCGCTGATGTGTGTGCATTTTGGTTAATTAAATTTAGTGTAACTCCTTTCATTTTCCAGTTGGTACCTTCACGAATTATTGTCATTGGTACATGTTGACAATTCATTTTCATTTTATTATGCGCCAAGACATAATGTTGACCATTTCAACATTTTTTGCGGTTTATTGTTATAAATGACGGTCATTTGTTAAGTATTGAACGTGCTTGCAGTTTGCATGGATCAGCTATTTCCTATTACCTTTGTTTCAGATTTTTTTTCCCATTTATTTTATTTTACTTTTTTTTAGTGATTTTGTTTTTTTATATTATTTTGCTAATTCATGTGAGTGGTTATTCGCATTTATACACTTTTTATTTCTC
>NC_051846.1:162663869-162670365 GCF_002237135.1 Teleopsis dalmanni | reverse complement strand
TTTATTCTTCATCTTATTTTTATTCTTCATCTTATTTTTATTCTTCATCTTATTTTTTTTTGTGGTTCTAATTTTTCTTTTTCATCTTATTTTCTTGTGGTTCTTGTTATTCTCCTTCATCTTATTTTTTTGTGGTTTTTCTTTTTTCTCCATCTCATTTTTCTTCACGTTTTCTTTTTTATCTGTTTCATTTTAAATAATAGGAACGAAGACATATTTTGATCCATTATTATAGTATTTGATTTCTTTTAACTTTCATCAGAACAGGGAAGTTATCCATGGCATGGGGGCCAATTATAAACGATAATAGTATAGATAATAGATAATATATAATAGAATATTTTTGATAGTAGAAGTGGACGTCTTTTTTGAATCTTAAAATACGCATTATAGATTTCAAATTTTTAGAGACAAATAAAAACGCTAAATCCATTGCAAGTATTTTTTAATGACTTGAAATAAAAATGAGAAGAAAATATGAATTTTTTTCTTCTCATTATTAGTTTATCTAATAAAACTTGACACTTCTGCTATTTGCCTCTTGACCAATGGTATTTGCAGAATGTTAATTGACTTATTTAATTTGTCAGAGCTCTTAACTCTATGCATTTCATAATTACTTTTCACACTTCAAATATCTTTAGTAATATTGTTGAAGTATGTCATTTGGAAATATGTTGAAATGTGCAGCATTGTCAATTGAACTTTCCGGAAAGTGTCAGTAACTTCGAATTTTTACACATACTCAACTCGTATGTGCAGTTTTGCACGTTTACTGGTTGCGATATTCGCATATGGACGAAATGTATCTGCACAGATACACTCATATGACGGACATAACATAAATAAGTGTTGCGTGTACAGCATTTGAATTATTGAAAATATATTCAATTGACGAGAGAACATTTTTTTAAAGTAACTACAATTTCAATGGATCTACATATAGAAACCACTTCATAAATAGTTGAAAGTAAAATCCACTTTAAAAAGTAGTTTACTTCACATTTATTAGATACTTTGATATTATGATTGAAGTGGCTGAAGAGATAAAAAAAAATCTAAAGTCCAAAAATATCAAACTTTTTTTTAAATTATATTTTTTTTATTTTTATTTATAATTTTTTTTTTAATTTATAATTTTTTTATTTAAATTTTTTTTATTTATATTTTTTTTATTTATCATTTATGAAAACGGAAATGAAATGATGCGAATTTTATAGAAAAAGAAATCAGGTGAAACTGAAAGTTACTTAAGAGACCTTAACTGACCAAAAACGTTTAAACAAAAAAAAAAGTTTATTCCAAATTTGAATATAAAAACAATTTAAATGTTTTCGCATGACATCATTCCAATTCGTATCTTTCGTTTAGGTTTTGATTATTGAACTTAACTTGTTTCTTAAGCAGTATAAGTTCAACTTTCGAATCTTCCATATATTAACAAAAAAAAAACAAAAACTATCTTAAATAAACATTAACAATATAAATATTTAATTTTCTTATTGAGTAACATTAGTACATTTTTGAGTTTTAACTCATTAGTACTCAAACTATAATTTTAATATTAAATAAATAATTCACATCGTTCTCGACATTTTAAAAAGTATTATGGCAACTACTCAGGCAGTAAAAAATAATTGTAGCCAATAGCTTATAACGTATATTCCTTATATACATACTTTCTTTCTTTATATACTAATATAATTCTATATAATAATTTTAGTGTAGTTAAAGCTAAGTGTGGGGCAGGGATAAGCCCCCCAGCTACAAAACAGTAAAAGTGCGCAATAGTATTAACTCAAGTCACATAGTTCTAGAAAAAATCATGAATGCTAAACGGTACCTATGTAGTTATAAGATATAATAATAAAAGTGAGGCATAGATGGGAATGGGACTTAAATATAACTACATATAAGTAGATAGAATTCAAAATATTTATAGAAGTTAATTACGCAGACTTTTATTATAGTTTATTATAAATTTCTACACTATAAGAGAATATAGTAATATTTTTTGAAATATCGGACTTTAAAACTGAAAATTTTAATAATTACATACACTTATAGTTGTTGGCACTAGATGGCGTATGTATTTTTTTTTTTTGTTTTTTGCTAATGTAATGAATGAAAAAGATTTACAATTTTAAACCTCAATATCTCGAAAAGTAAGCCATACCAGTATACAATATAATGGAAAAAGTTGCTCAGAGTATTGACTTTTCCATTCAATTTGTCAATCACTTGCTTACTTTTGTAACCTACATACATTTGTAATTTAGTTAGTTATATTCTCTTTATTTAAAAAAAAAAATTTTTTTTCAAATAACTATCGTCATCGCTTGAGCAAGAAGTATTTAAGTCAGACAAGCCTAATAGTTAACCTAAAAATCTTATTTAATTGAAGTCTGAACTTTAATTAACTCTAATTTTAATTGATAGATACTGTAATTATCTATGAGATTTATTAGCGGATTTTTCAAAATGTTTGAAGCAAAAAATACTATTTAAAAAATTTGAATTAAAAGAAGTAATTTATTTTAAATCTTACAAATTACGACTAAAAATGGCAGCTGTAGTTATAAACACAAGTAGCATTTGAAATTCGTAATAAAAAAAATTAATAGTAAACAAATTAAGTTAAGCGAAAAGATTAACTTTCAATGAAACTTGGTGAGTATCTTTTATTATAAAATAAAATCAATTTATTTCTTACTGATTCCATAAACAAAATTTAATCATAAAAATAAAAACAATAAATAAATATATATACTATAACTATAACTATTACTGTTATCTTAGTTAACAATAAAAAATAATAACTTTTATGATAAGAGTTTATGGAAGCAATATATTATTAGATATATGAAACGGTCGAAACAGACTTCTCCATGCAAGGATTTAGTGCAGAGTGATTATTGTATCAGAAATAAAAAAAAAAATTTAACTTCATTATCAATATTTTTGTGACACAGATTTTTATTATTGATATGTGAAATTTATTCTAATTGAATTACTTATCCTGTAATCATCAACAACTTTTACACTTAAAGCAGGGAAATATAGATATAAAAGTTTCTTAATAAAATTCAATTTGACTGCCCTAAAAGTAGGGGCCACGTGTATTAGAACTACAAAGCACTGAGTATGGGTTGAAAAAGAGATTATGGTCCTGAATCTAAAAACACGCTTTTAAATCTTTATAAAATACTTGTGTACAGCCCAGGAATTGAAACTTTAATGCATACGAGGGGGCACCCGAGGTACCAAAATATGCATCCTGTCAGACAGCCAAGCAGCTCTAAAATCTTTAGCAAAATCCTTATTTCAATCAAAGTTGGTCTGGGAATGCTTTCAACTTCTCAACACCCTGGCATCGAGGAACTATGTTACTCTTATGTGGGTACCGGGACACGAAGGACATGAGGGCAATGAAATAGCAGACTCCCTAACAAAGAAGGGTGCATGTATTCCTTTCATTGGTCCAGAGCCCTTCTGCGGGGTAACAAATAACTTCAAAAAGCTTATTATGTGAACGGGAGAAACAACATCTACTTGAACACTGGAGAGCCCAAACAGGCATCAAAGTTGATGCAATCCTTGGCCTTAGCAGAAACGATATTAAAATCTACACTGAACTTCTTACTGGACACTGTAGACTTAATTACCACATGAAGATTATAGATGTCGTAGAAAGTGACTCCTGTCGACTCTGTCATGAGGAGAAGGAAACATCAGTACATATCCTATGCAACTGCCCAGCGGTGGCAAGACGTAGACTCGATTACCTTGGAAGCGGGATATTAGTCCCAAGTCAAATAGGTAAAATTAAGCCCACAGCAATTACAAGATTTATAAATAGTCTAAAATTGTCCTAGTTGGGCCTTTATGCGCACAATAGATCTTTTAGGTTGGGATTGCTTTAATAGCCTATTACTTAAATAATTAAAAAATATAAAAATATAAATTTAAAACCACGACCTAAAGCCTGGCAAAATTTAAAACATATATTATATATTTGGATATTATATATTATATATTTTATATTCTATATATTGCATATTTTACATATTATATATTTTGTATATTATATATTTTATGTATTATATAAAATATATATATATGATGGTGGTATATTTTATATTTAATATATTTTAGATTAGTTTATATTTTATACAGTTTATATTTTGGTGTAATCAATAAAAATTCCCCAAAATCCACGAGTTAATAAACAAATAATATAATATATATATAAACAGAAGTAAAAAACAAATATATTAGACATTTAATTGAATTATATTTTCACAAAAGTTTGATTAATCGCTAATAAAATTTAAAATATTCTTCAAATACACGTATAATGACAGTATCATGATTTGCGTCAATAAAAATAAAATATTAGCAATAAGTAAATTAAAACAAAAAAAATTTATGATAATAACGTAACGATTTTTTTATAAAACATCAAAAAAAATTAATTTAATTTAGTTTTTGTCTAAGCAAAACTGCAATACAACGCAAAAGTTGTTTGGTGTTAACGAATTCACGACAAATCCGTGATCTTCGCCTTGAATTCGAGGTGGAATCAGCGCAAAAAATAAAAATCACACATAAATTGTTGAGGCAATAATAATTTGTTTTGTCAATTTTTAAATTGTATAGATTGAGAGTAAATCAAAATCAAGTTGTCGTTACAATATTTTAAAAGCCGTTTTCTCAAACATCGCAAAAAATAATTTGTGTAGATAGAAATGTTGAGGTGAAGCAACTAACGTGATTTTACTTGCTTTATGCTTTATTAGATACGCTAATTATTATCGCAAACCACTCCCTCTCACAGGTGGGGAGACATATCCTCATACTAATAATATCTTTGTGGTAAAAGCAACAGACTAACAGATGGGTATGAGATACTTCTGCCGAGCAACATAACACCGTGCAAATAGCTCAGGTTACATGAGATACTTTTTGAAAGGCAAACACAAGGCGAATAGAGTAGCAAGTTAAACAAAATTTGATTTTAATTTAATTTTTTTAATCTATTTTAAATATTTTAACAAAATTTATTTAATGACAAAATCTGAAACTGGTACCAAAATCGCAGATACTGCTTGTTATACTCATAATAACGGAAGCGTACATGATGATATCAGTTTAGGTGCATTAACCTTTTCGTACAATACCTTCAATAAAACATGTGTTTCATGTTCTATAAAAAAAAAACAAAAAAAAAAACAATAACAAAAAATCAAAATATAAAAAACAAAAGAGAACAAAAGATCTTATTTTACAAAAGACCCAATGAATTTTAAAATTAATTCATAAACAAATTAAAATATTTATATAAAAATCTATAACATTATGCTGGAGAACTGCTTAACTAACCTTAAAAAGCTAGAACAAAATCGCTGCGTAATATTGTGGTGTATCCCGAGGCATGAAGAACATAAGAGCAATGAAAGGACCGACTGTCTCACTAAACGAGGTGTCTAACTTGAATTAACTATCTCAAACCTAATTAATCCCCTTACACCTTTTCTATATACTACTGAGAGCGCACATAGTGGACAAACTCAGATACTGGGAAGACTCCCAATTTAAATACTAGTGAAAAAAATGTGGTGGAAAAAGACACGCTAAGAGATTCATCAAACTATCTATAACAGTCTCTAAGAGGCTTCTTACTCTAAGCAGTAACGATGCTAAAATAATACATATCTATAAAAATGGCTCACATTATTATTTTTAAATGAAAAATACTTTACAGCGCAACTCAGGTGGTCTATTATATTAACCTCAGTTGTCTTAACCGATCAAATTCACCCCTTTGAGGACATAATATTGTTCTAAACAATATTATTGTTCTGGTTTCTAAACAATCTTTTTTTGTTAATATAGTACTTCAGCTCTGTCAAAAGCTTCGAGGTTGTCAGAAACCCAATAATATGTTTAGTGTCCTCTCTCTGCTTAGTGCAAAGAATCTATTTGACACTGCCTTTTATTTGTTAATGTATCTTTTAACTAGACTTTGACCTTTACCGTTCATACAGTAATTAAGGATTTTCCTAGTATATTAATTAATATACTATGTGTAATCGCTGCAGAACGGCCGAAACTCAAATAATTGACATTGAGTAAAGCAGTAGTCAGCTATTAGATTGTTCTCTATGTATATATATTCTCTATGTTCCAATACCCACCTCAAAATAATGTGATTTAACCTTAGAAATTGTATGTAATCATATCGTAAAATACTTGAAAGTCTAAACAGCCCTTAAAAATTAAAAAATGCTAAGTAACGGCACTAAAAACAGGAAATAAATACATAAAAAAAATTCTATTAAAAAAACCCTCCGTTTAAATGTTTTTAATGTTGAAATTCCTATTTTAGAAATACCTAATTTAAGTGAAAAAATGTTTAAATATTTATAATAATATTTCAAAATATTAAAACAAAATCACTTAATTAGTTTATGGCAAAATTGTATACACAAAAATT
>NC_051846.1:162659341-162663769 GCF_002237135.1 Teleopsis dalmanni | reverse complement strand
TATTAATATTAACTTTAAGTTAATTATTTATAATAATAATTATTAATAATATTAATTAGAGTATTAATTAGAGTATTTTCAGTTACACATTGATAAGTAAACTGTGATTAGTGATGCAAGTAACAAATAATAAATATTAATAAATTATATATTCTTCTTGCTGTTATTGACTTAAAAATAGTTATATTAATATTAACTTTAAGTTAATTATTTATAATAATAATTATTAATAATATTAATTAGAGTATTAATTAGAGTATTTTCAGTCAAACATTGATAAGTAAACTGTGATTAGTAATACCTTTCTGAATGGCATTGACGGTAATAATCCTAATATCCTTATTTTGAAACAAATACAACCTAATCATGTCAACAGTTTATAGAGAGCATCAAGCAATACATTATTTATAGTGCATCGGTAGTTAACAATTAAAATAATAATTTTTAAAATAATAAAATGACTGAGCGCAAAGAGTACCGTATGACCTCATGATTTAGCGTTCTGTAAACATTGTTTTTTAAAAATATATTTTGCATTGGCACTTTTTCGATCTAATCGACCTTACTAAAGAACTTTACGTTATTTGCTTATATGACAGTTTTTCTGATGAAAAAGCTGAAGGTCGTTTCCGGAGAAACCTTTCCTCCGAACAAAAGGAGATGTTACAAATGTTAAAGAACACTCATTGATTTTATACTTTTAGCATTTGTTAAAAGAAATATTGATTCGATATATGGTACATATGGTGTTAAGCTGATAAAATATAAGAAGTATACCCCCACTCGGTTGTGTATACTTAGTGATTTTTCAAATATTATTTAATAGAAAAAGTGTTAGCTAGCTGTTTCAGTATTAAACTTCTGAATGTTTATGTTCATATAAAAAAATATTATTTACTAATCGAATATCTATATATTGTTTTGTATATTATTTCATTGGGTTTGGTTTTTTTTTTAATTTACAATGATTCTGTAATATTTTATATTTATTTTGGCTACGAACTTATTGGTATAATCATTCGTCAGTCGATCGAAGACCTAGTATATATAAATATTTAATTCGGTTTAAATCCAGATTTGGTGAATGACTTTCTCTACTATCTATACCAGTGGTACCCCACCATATTTAACAGGTATGGATTAATAGCTTGTAATTTGTCCACTGAAACCTCACTTTCTAGAAAACAAGGACATCATATTTTTAAATAATTATATATCTATTTTATAGCCTATATAATGTACCTATGCACATATACAATTCAATTATATATTATACCAGAGATGTAAAAAGCATATTAAAATAATTCTACAGTTTATTATTCTTAAATATGTGGTCCCTACCAACAAAAAAAAATTGTCATAGTGGTCCTTGGTCAAAAAAGGTTGTATGTTACTGATCTATACATACAATCTACACATACGATCTATACATATAGTACGATACAAAAAGCAAACCAAATATCTTTTTTATTGCAATAAAAACATTAAAAGTATTTATTTGTTATGAATCTTAATAATATAAGTCAGAAGAAAAATGTCAGTTAATAATTATAAAAACTTGAGATTAAAAGCTATCCTTGTTGATATATCCAATTTTTAAGCTCTTTTCAAATATTAAGATTTTCTTCTAAATAGGAATTATTTTTTTAAACTCAGAGATACAAAGAATAAATACAATTCGTGCAGACGAAACAATTTTTTTTTGGTTTTTGAGTTTTTTTTTTAATTTTTTATATAAACAAAATCTGATATGTGTTGTTGTTGCAGTCTTAAAACCGATGAGGATGAAGATGTTGCAGACTTTAATTATAGAGCTAGAGTGTGGTTTGGGTGTAGACATATAATATCCAGACATATGTGCACTCTATAAGCAGCATTTAAAAATTTATAGTAATAGAGAGAACAATAATATAATATGGAAGAAAGGCAGAAGTTAAAATTTATTTAAAAATCATTTAAGATTTTTTAGTGGTAATTTTTTATATATAACTATCTACCATATCTTATATTTTATATGTATATTTACATAAATATTTATTTTTATATAAATGTATTGTTTAAAAATTTAATTTGTAAAGTCATTGTCATTTCCGGGTTATGGTGACTAGTAGTCCAACAAAATTGTTTACATAAAAAATACTTTGTCATACACATATCTATATCTAGGTATATTCGATGGAAGTTTTCTTTGAATTATTTTGAATAATCATTATTTTAAAAAATCATTTTATATTTTATTTGACAACTTACATCATTTTTTTAAACTGAAATGAATAATACTAGACTCAGCTGTGTTATCAATCGTCTTAAGTTAATATCTTACAAACATTACTTTTTACAGATACTCATTGGTAAAAAAAGGTAAATGTTTTATAGTTTAATATATATATAATCTTTAATTAATAATCTTTAAAAAATTTCAAATAAAGAAATTTAGTTATTATTATTTTAATGTTAATTAAGAAGTTTTTTGGATTAAACATCAGTCATAAATGTAGTACAAACAATCTTTCTAGAGTGGCAAACAATAATGTCACTCGGATCAAATTTTCGTTTAATCATTTAATAATTTATTATTTAATTATAAAATATAGTTTAATATTCCTAATTTAAGTCTTAAGTCTTCTTCAGAACTATGTATTCCTACTTGATTCATTAGTCTTCTAGCTACACCACATGCTTTAGGTGAGATGATCCGACGATTCTCGAGTATGTCCAGGATGAAGGATTGAATATATCATAAGAGACAGGTTTTAAAGTTAGCAAAAAATCCTCTAAAACCTTCTCTAACATAACCAATCGCCGCTGCGCTAGCATTGGTAAGTAACAAAGCACATTTAAGACAATTTAATCGTCTTCTCCGTAACTAAGACAACAGTGAAACGGGCTGTGACCCGTTAAGGGTTACAACTGAATATTATCATTATTTTTACTAAGCAATATAAAAGATCAAATATGATTCGATGATTGTTTCTTCCTTGTTATATCATTAGCTTCTATAGTAGTTATTGACTCATGGCTGTGACCCGTTAAGGGTTACAACTGAATATTATCATTATTTTTACTAAGCAATTAAAAGATCAAATATGATTCGATGATTTTTTCTTCCTTGTTATATCATTAGCTTCTATAGTAGTTATTTACTCATGACTGAGGCGTGTCGAACTAGTTAATAATGTCGGATAATGACACCTTTTAAAATTAAAATTGTATTTCATTACATAGAAAAAAAATCTCTGTGATTATTTTAGATACAGATGGATTCATGTATTGTTCCTACAATCCATGGATTAGTTATTTCCTATGAAAAGAAGTATTTTCCATGGAAAGAAATATTTGGCTATGTTAACATAGTCAAATATATTAACAAATATGTTAACATGTCTTTAAAGATGTGGCAACCTGTTCTTTTTCTAAAGAAATTTGTATGATAGTTCTATTCATTGCTAGCTCTTATACGACACAGTTTTTCGATAAGCAAATATTTTGTATGTGAAACTATTGCACTATCTTATATAGAAATTAACGGTGATTGATGATTAAGTTTAGACAACTAACTAACTAACTGTCGTAGTTAAAGTATACAGACGTGGTTTTTGCCTTGATGAGGCTACTTTCTGATAGTAAGAACTTGTATCTGGAAGCCACCTCTAAATTTGGAAAGCTGCAAATGAGTTTATTCCAAATTCTAAATAAATTCTAGAATCCCTTTCTGTTATTATGTGTCGAAGCATGCATACTGAAGTATTTTAGGGTGTTAGTCTAAGACAATTACTAAATTTTGAAATGATGATTAAGAGAAAGTGCAGTAAAAAAGTAATTCCAGTTTCAGATTTTCATTTCCAGAAAACTTCTCTTTGACTTTTATATTAACTAAGTTGCAATTCTTAGAAGAATAAAAATATAAGTTAAGAAGTAAACCTAGTTAATATTTATTATATTATACTTTATTATTATTATATATTATTATATTTTATAGAAAGTTTATAATTAGTGTGGTATTTTAAACACTAATATTTTATTATCCTAATATGGATTAGGAAAAATTATGTTCCACTTATTTTGGATTTCATCACTCTCATTCCGGTAGCTGTTGAATTTTTAAACACATTCGTTCTGTCTTTTAGGTCTGATAGGGAATATCATATATTTTATAAATCACACCATAACAAAATTTTTCTAAGTGACACATATAACGTAATATGAATCAATTTGTATTGTATTTCAAAATATAAAATAGAAGTGGATTGATATCACGCCATCACATCCAAAAAAAGTATTTCACAAATATTTGTTTGTCAACAAAATTTATCGCCAAATGAAACATTAAACGAGAGAAATGGCATATACCGAAATATACTACATATATATATTCTTTATAGATCGTTTCCTGCAACTGCTACTGTCGATTCCTAAACTGACCTTCAC
>NC_051846.1:162654341-162659241 GCF_002237135.1 Teleopsis dalmanni | reverse complement strand
AAAATTTGTTGTAGCAATAGAAATATTTTTTATGATAAAAGTATGTTTACCTGTAAGAAAAAACCGAAAATAGAGTATGTCTTTATTTATAAAGATATGAATAAAGAAAGAGCACTGAATTTAGTTAAGGAAAGGTATACAAGTTTTCTGTCAAATGAAATCAGTTTTTTTAAATATTTATTAAAGTATTTATGGGTGCTATACATGACAATGTAGGTTTTTACCCACTAATATTCTATAAAGTAATCTATTAAGATAATTAGGTGAATCCTTAGTATCGCTGGTTTAACCTAACCTAACTTACATTTCAAAGATTCCAAATCATAAAAGTGTACTAAATAACGAAAATTATGCAAAAATTAAAATTTTTCCGCTTTTTATTTAATTATTAATAAATAAATACAAAATGTTTAGAAACAAGTATTGATTGAATATTTTTACAAATCAACTTTAATATCACTGTTGTTAGCTAAAGATCTCTCATACATTTTTATATGACAATACCACTGGATTGGAATTCTATGATCAAATATTTTAATTCTAAATATTTTCGTTCTCAATTATCAAATTCAATATTACTAAAATGAATTAACAAACATATATACAAACTACATTGATTATAATACAACAGTATAATAGTAAAGTGTTACCCACGTCGATATTCTGATTTGAGAATGGTGTTTCAGTGATATATGCATATCAAACAGTAATGTCACTTGTGAAAATGTACTAGACAAATGGCGATTCTGTGGTTATTATACTCAATTTTTCTTTGATGCATATGTACTATATAATTGACTAATCTGTGGTACTAAAAATCTTCAAAACTACACTGTGTTTTATGATCTGAAGTTGAATATGTCTTTACAAACTTCTATTAAAGAAGAGATATATAACAAACCATCATGATTGACATTACTCTTTCAGTGATACATGTTTAACACAACCGTCGGTAGTGCAAGCTGACTATAAAAATGCTGCTGCGGTAATAATGTCATAAGTATCATCAGACAAAAGTCCAGAAAATCTACGAAACCTCACTATGTGACATGATATGTGATTTAAAGGTGTAATAGCCCAACTAAATTCGAAAATTAAGACGTAACACAAATCGACACATATGAAAGATGTATGATTTTAACGTGATGCTACCACGAGCCAACCAATAAGTTCTATTTTGAGTTTCCCGGGACTTAAATATACATTCAGACTGTTTTGGCTTTCTCTAACGGTAAAATTAACATTTAGACTGAAGATATGAATGTGGTTTTCAAGTGACGCTAGCACAAGACACACATAACTTACTTATATATATGATCATTTATATCATTTATATTATATCATTCATATGATCTGAACTGCGCCAAGATCTTACAATTTTTAACCATTTTGCGAAGTAATAAAAAGGATATTTTTTATGAGGGTAATTCTCAAACTCTAAAATCCTTGAAAACTAACATGGTTCAATTTATTATTGAATAATAATAATAATATTATTATTATTATAATATAAATTATAATATTATTAATATTATTATAATATTATTATTATTGGTAATATGTACCGATAAATCATCTAAATTACCCAACAAAGATCCAAATGTACCACGGAAACAATTTAAATAATATTGTTGTGTATGTATGGCCCTTGATAGGCTCTGATGTTGGTAAGTCCCAAATAATAAAATATAGTGAAAGAAAAATTTGATCAATATCTTAATCGGTAGAATATTTTATTTACATTGACTTTAATGACTATAAAATGGATTACCCTGTATAACAGCAGTGTTCAAAATTTTGTTTTTGAAACATATTTAAATGTTTAATTTATTAAAAATTTTACAAATATATTTTTGCAATTAAAATTATTATTTTTCTTATTAAAAATGTATTGTTTATTTTCAATATTATATTTTTTATGACTGACAGCTTGAATTTAACAGCGAAAAGTGACGTATCAATCAGAAAATTTCAGAATAAAAAAAGAAAACAAACGATACTCGAAATCATTAGTTTTTATTGAAATGAGCATGGAAATTTTTTAGGCTATCAAAAAAAAAACAACATCAAAATTTATTATGTATCAATCAAACGCAGAGAGATTTACTTGTTTTGCATTGTTTATAAATTATTGTTGTTGTTAACTCTCCCTAATAAAAGCAAAAAAAACGATTGCTAATAAAAAAGAAAAAAAATTATTTGCGTACGGAAACATACCTTAATGTGGGTATTTGCATTAAAATTAAAATATTAAAGTACTTACATTTTACAAAATTTGATAAAATTTATTTATTTTAATGACTTTTTGTTGTTTACGAAATTGAATTTTTATTGTAAATGATTCTTTATCACTTTGAATGTTCAAAATAATTTTTACGTAAAAAGTAAATACGTTATGAAAACTCAATTAATCTTCACCTTGCGGTTTCACTCTATTAACAAACACTATAAATATATATGTATATAGGAGTAATTTACATTATTAAATAATATAATTTGTAAATAAGTAAAATTTAATTAAATCAAATTGCATCAAATTTTTAAAGAAATTTATTTCACTAAAAAACGGCATTGATTTAGAAAATTAAAAAACACGCAATTTTGTTTTTTTTTTGTTTTGTATAGAAATCGCCATTTAAACGATCTTCCGTTACATGCTTATCTCGCGATAAATAAAAAAAAAATGCAATTTTCGTTTCGATTACACACTCCTATTCCGTTCAAAGTCTTTAAACAACTGAAAATTGTTGATGCCACTGAAATCAGTTTTGCCGTGTGCTGTGCAATAAATGCCGGCCACACACTGCCGCCCTGCTATTCCGCATCGAAAGAAGATGATAGCACAAATAGAATAAATAAACAGTGAATTAAACAAAGAAAAAAATAAGAAGAAAATAAAAATGAAAAAAAAAAATAATGGTAGTATGGTAGGCATATAATAGCATAAATATAAGAGGAGTAAGCAAATGCCTAACCTGAGAGTTCTGTCTGTCGTGTTTTGTAGGCGGAGAAGGGAGGTTGCTTGGGGGGTTTGTAAGCCGCTGCATAGTGAATGTTTATTACACATCAACTACTGTCATTGCTGACAGATTCACTGCACTTGAGTCTCAAAAATCTCTCACTGACAGCATATAAAACACGTGCTCTAAATTCAATGACTCTGATGGGAATGCTTGCGAAAATTAGAAAATCGCACTGATGTGAAGTTAGTTTTCATGGCTTAAGGACTAGGAATAATCGATGTGGACTTAAAATTAAAAATTCTTCTCATGATTATTTAATTTAAAAAAAATGTTAATTAAATTAAAAATTTTTATTTCAATCATTTTAATGATAGTGAACGTTTATTTTAATTTTACTGGTTTTTACTTATTTATACTAATTGAGATTTCGAAGGGCAATTTTAAAACACCTAAAATTTAAATAATAATGCGTGTTGATGGGTATATATATTATATATTATACAGTTATACAACAAAACCTTAATAAATGTAAGTAAATTTAATTATTTATTGAACATACATATTTAATCTATATAAAATAATTACGATAATTTCCTAATATACGAATAGTTCATACAATTATTGAAATAAATATTATCAATGAATATTAATGCAGAATAATACATTAAATAATTAAATAATAATTATTCTGAGTACAATTTTTTTTCATAAAGTTTTATACTACTATATCAGTACCTGAAATCAATTTATAAAACACAAAATATGCATTAGTAATCATAATAGAGCGCTACTATGAAGTAGACTTCAGAAGGAAACTCTTTCTAAAATAACGAAGAGCCCAATCAACAAAATATATTTTAAACCCATATTTTGGCATCGACTTTAATCAATTCGAAGTAAATTCAACTTTCGTCTAAAAATGGGTGTCTCAGAGTAATAATTTGAGTATTTGATTGATTGATTGATTAAATGAATGATTAAATTGATAATTTGAGGAAGAAAAATCAGATAAGAGGTAAAGCGACTGTTCGATAAGATTTGTTGAGTTTACTCAGAAATATGTTTACAATCATAGCCTTGTGAGATAGACCACTATCTATATGCAAAATTCTTAAATTATCTTTTTAGAAATTGAACTTTTTTAACGAATTTGATACTTTAAACACTGCATAATGTTCTGAAAATATTTGTTAATCTAGTGTCTCGCTTCAATCGAAAAAAACTATCCACTTCGCTTTCGCTTTTAATCGATTTTTACGTGCTTTTCTCAGTTACGACTCAGCTTAAAGACGTCAAATCGAGCTTGTTGACCGGTTTGTATGTCAAACTCTTTAACCAATATCTAAACATCAGTTATAATGCGTATTATAAATATGGGGTTCAAATTAACTCGTTCGTTTATAACTTCTACGACTTTTACGCGATTGAGTTTTTTCTGGTCTTTCGGCATTAGTTGAGAGGCAGCATCTCAAAATATTACAAGACTTTGACAATTATTTTCGATAATCAGAATCATTCTTTGCTTTGATAATGTTAATTTCAGATGAAGACGCTTATGGCTGTGTAAGGCGACTTAAATCTTTCGCCACTTCTCAATCGCTTTTAAATGCATTGTACCACTCATATACCAAAATTGAATTAAAAATTTTTTTTCAACATATATTGACTTTAATAAAATTTAAAAAAGAAAAAGCTTTGCTTTAACAATATTAAATTTGTAGACGCTTATGGTCGACCAAACCGAGGCAAATCTTCCACCACATCTAAATACCTTCTTAACATAATGCAGTGAATCGCTTATATAAATTGAATTAAAAGATTTTTTTCAATATGTACTCGCTTCAATAGAACTTAAAATAGAACAAATAAACCAATGCATTTACACAAACGCGACCAATTATCGAATCATCGATCGTCATCTCTGATGAGATAAATTT
>NC_051846.1:162642929-162654241 GCF_002237135.1 Teleopsis dalmanni | reverse complement strand
CATCAGAACTATGTTAACAAACCAAATTTATGCTCTATTGTACCGCATCATACTCAGTTCACAAGATGGTACCAAAATCCACTTATGTACGCCCCACAAGCCTCCTTGTTTTTATATTGCCACACGTTTTAAGTCATTATAAACGCTTAACTCGTCTTTAGTTGACTTTGTTATTTTTTTAATAAAAAAAGTATAGAAATTTGGAGACATTGTTGCCAATTTTAATGCGCGTTTCTATTACTTAAGTTTCCGTTCTAAGTAAAACAAACGGCGACAAAAAATTATGCAAAAAGGAGAAAAATAGAAGAAAAAGGGAAAAAAGCAATTTGCGTTCATAATTTGTGGCGCCCACGTAAACGTGCTGGTATTCTCTATTTTTCCTCCTCCTCCTCCTACTTCTCCGTCATTATTCCTAACCACAACGACCAAGGTGTTTCACCTTTCCAAAGGTGAGCTGAACGCTGATACTTGCTAAATTGTCACCGTTTTGTGCGTCATTTATCTGCATTAAGTTGATGACATTACCAATTAGGTGTGCACAGGAGAAGCTGTCCATCTTTAATGTATTCAACATTATTGTTGTTGTAATTATTAAACAGTCATGAACACTACTGAATGTTCTGATAATTAGGCTTCAGTAATTAAAATTTTGTTAATGTTTTTTGAAAATTAATTATTTTTATATGAAAATATTTTATGAAATGAGATACAATGTTTATGAAAATTTAATAAATATGTCACCAAATTTTAATTTATTGTTTAATATCTGAGTATATAATTAGTTTTTTTAATATTTATTTATGGTATGACATTGTTAAATTTATTATTATACCAGTAAACAGAATCTTAATAATATAGGTAAAATATATATATATATTTTGTTAAGTTAAGTTATGCATATAGGTTGTGTATCTACTATCAACGCAAGCCATCCACTGGCTCTTTGTTTTTTTAGGATTTCTATCTGCTGACACCATTGTTAGATTTTATAATCTTAAGTTTGAAAAGTAAGGTAATGAATATAACTGATCTTCATTTTCCTCGCCATCGCACCCACAAGATAAATCTGAGTTGTCTTATTCAAAAATAAATGTATCACTTATTCATACGTTCGAAATAAGTTGAATATATTGCAGATAATCTTGGTTAACATTATTGCTTAAATACCTGTCAACATATCTCAAAAACAGTCAATTATTGTATTACTATATCATACTTGGTTATTCACTTCAGTTATGCGAATACACAGCCGATCTTACTTAATTACAACCAAATATTCCAATTTTGTTGAACCATAATTGTTCGAGTAGACATTAATAATAGACAAGCGAAGAATTATTTGAAGTGAAAATACCAGAAGAATCCCATAACTTGAAAAGTTGTCCATTACTGTACCAGATGTATAAAAAATATTAGGTAGCATGTGGCGTACGAGATGATCAGAATAATGTTAAGTTAACAGTTATAGTTAAAAAATGAACCGGTTCAAACTGCTCTGCTAGTCTAAGCATAGTAATCTGAACAGAGGAACCCACTGGTCCTGATCATTACTGCATTAAACAAATAACAAATTTCAAACAGACTTTATAATGAGAGTAAATATCACAACACCTAATATTAGAATATAACCTGTCTCAAAATACTTTCTTAGTCTAGACATAGTAATATGTATGAACCACTGGTCCTGATCATTACTGCATTAAACAAATAACAAATTTCAAACAGACTTTATAATGAGAGTAAATATCACAACACCTAATATTAGAATATAACCTGTCTCAAAATACTTTCTTAGTCTAGACATAGTAATATGTATGAACCTGTATTTTGAAAAAAAAATTGGAATAGACCATGCGATCATTAGACCCTTGATTATACAAGAATAAGACATTCATTTGCACACAAACAAAGAAAGTAAAATTTATATCATTCCAATCTAAAATAATGTTAGATTTATATTATTATATTATTAATCTTTTATCTCCTTTACTTTTCAAAAGTATTCAGTAATCTAACTTGGTATATATATATAATATATATATATATATATAATATACAAAATCGTTCTTAGTTTCTTATGCTCAGAAAGTATAATGACTATATGTTCTTATTTTATAAATTAATATATAATAATATATAATATAATAATAATATAATAAAATAATATAATATAATATAATATTAATATATTGGTCGGTCACCACTTTTAAAAAGAGATGGTTTATTTTTTTTCTCACTCAATATACATTAATAATTTTATATATTTTATATTGTATTACGTATTATGAACTTTATATTATTATTATTATATATATATAATATTGTTTATACTAGTATGTTAAACATATTATTCATACCATTATGTATTACGATAATTGGCCTTTAAGTTTGTGTCTAACAATAAAAGCACAGTGGTTAATCAGTGAAAATATTTTTATTATTTTTTTAAGTATTCTCCATGATGGTTAATATGTTTTTGCATTCGATTGATCCAATTTTCGAAACAGTTTTGTCACTCTGAAGCTGATATCTCCAAAACGGTCCATTCGGCCGTTAAAAAACGCTAAGAAGAAATCGTTGAGCATCAAATCAAGACTATAAGGGGGATACCTCATAAATTCGACATTTTGAATGCTCAGAAACTCTTTTGACTTGAGATGATCTGTAGAAATTCGCATTGTCGTGATGAAGTGTGTCAGTTGGTTTTCCTCAATTCCCCGAAGATTTCCGGCAAATAAATGGTTGTGTACCACTCAAAATTGACCTAATTTATGTTTTATATGTTTTTTACTATTACGTGTTATGTATTGTATATTAATATAACATATTATATATTATATGTAACAAAATATAATCAGACACGTTATCAGAGAAAATGCTTGAGTGGCTGTAGTTCCTCCCGAAATGAAACGGAGAACTATATTCATTTATGTGTGTATTCATTTATATTCCATCAAGTCTGTTTAATAAGCTGTTTATAAGCTTTTTATTATTACTGAAATTATCTAGAGGTCAGATCCAAATAAATTTCTGTCCACACTTAGAAAAATTATTTGGTTGCTTTAACGAGATTTTAACTAAATCTCAGGTCAAAATTTTCTTACTCGAAGTATCATATTGATTCAACCATACCACATATTGGATTACATATGTTCTTTACCATATAAGATAAAATCTCTCTAACAAAATAATCAGTTTAATTCAACTAGCATATGGTTAGAGCATATATTTTTGGAGTGCATATACCTGATTACAATGATAACTTTATTCTATAGTATATTTCAGAATAATAGTTAATATTTTAGATTTAATTATTTATTTTACTTTTTATGGAATTAATTTTCATTCAAGTTAGTTTTCACTTAAAGTTCATTACTCCACTTTAGTCTCAAAAAGAATAGATTACAATGTGATTGTTTAAGTAACAAATCGGTCTGTGTCTGCCACATAGTCAACCACACCTCCTTTTCCATTACAGCACAGAAATCTGTAATGGCACAATAATTTGCACATTTCAATGCTAAGCTCGGCGGTTGACTTTTGTCTACGTGTCATTCAGCCGGTTTATTGGCTACCCACCTGTAGGAAAAGTATCTGCAAACATTTTATTTTATTTATAAAAACTAAGAAAAGGGAAAATAAAACGTTTCTGAAGAGAATAAACTGATATAAAAATAAATTATTATTTCTGAACATTTGGTTTTTCTGCAATTTTTTAAATGATTTTCAGCAAAAACCCTTTATGGTTTGCATGTATGGATTCGGACTTTAAACGTCGAGGAAGCAGCAGAAGAAGAAGAAAAAATGATTTTTTCAAATTTTTCCATAACTGCTTGTTTATGTTAGTTAATTGCTATGTTAGATTCCATTTACCCGCATTTTTTTTTTTTTATTTTTTATTTTTCACTTAAATTGTAATTTATGAAGGCATTAGCAAGTCAATAACTTTTATAACATCGATTTTGTCTGAACTTGCTGCCTACGGAATACGAAATACGAAATTCGTAATTCCTGTTAATGTAACTCAATTCCATCATTTTATCTGCCCAAATTTTTTCCATTCTTCGACGAGTGCTCATAGCCGAGGTACGTCCGCAAAATGTGTTTCCTCCATATTTTCGTAGATATTAAAGCAAAAGCAGTAGACGTAATTGTGTGGAAATACTTTTTCACACTGACTTAGTTTAAAATGAACGATTTAATAAACCATTTAATAGACAAAATTTTTCTTTCTCTTTGTTTTTCAGAAAAATTTTATTTCAATGAAACCCCAGTAAAACGTTGAGGTTTTCGTTATAGGACTTCCTAGTCTAGTTCAAAACTTTTTTGATTGTTCATTTTATAGGCGAAAATAATTTTCGATTTCCGGTTTGTGGCATATCCAACTTAAAAGCATATAAGGTTTTTCCAATTCAGTTAAATTTTCACTAATTTAAACAAAAACAGCCGTTTAAAGTAACAAGAATATTTGATAAAATTTTAGAAATGATTAATAAAATAATATTATTAATATTAATATTTTGTTTACATATGTTATATGTGACTTTAAATATTTCGTAGAGAGATTCCAAACAGTGCTGAATAACAACAACATAAAATTTTATTCATTTTTTTATATTAGTTCCCACAGATCCTATGAATTGTAAAGCGCCACATTTTTTACAGATAGCCATCTAAAAATTCAATTAATAAACAGTAAAAAAGTGTTTGTTGTTGCAATTCAGTACTGTTCGAAACCTCTCTATTAAATGCTTTATTAAGTAAAATAATTACTGTTGTCAGTGCTGATATTAAAATCAAAGTGAACATTTTAAAGTTTTATCCTTTTGCTCTAAATAGAATACCAAGTTATTAAGTTCTGTTTGAAGGCAGTCAATTTCGAGCTGCCTCTTTACTTGGCATAAGTTTGCAGAAATAGTCTCCATTGTCTTCTAAGCAAAGTGCTTCTTATGAAGTCAAAGATATTGTTGAGTATATCTGCTTTCGTGTTGATTCATGAAAAGTCTAAGAAAAGTTCGCTAATTTAGTAACGCCAAAATGCCAGCTGATTTGAGAGCACTGCGACCGCCAGGTCTACTCTAACCCCTTCTGAGTTTGGAGTCTTTAAGCCCTGTTGCATCAATAAAAAATAGTACAGAACCTACTTTATAGAGTTTTATTGCCTCTTTCATAAGAATATACATTCCCAGGAGTCTATTCCGTTTGTACATTAGCGCTGATTGGACACAGTATTGCAATATTTGATTTAAATTACCAAAAAACCAAAAAACAGAATTTTAATGGTAAAGAATAGTATTAAAAAAAATTAATATATCATATGTTACATATTACAGATATAATTTTATACATCACAATCAATCACGTAGCCAGAAAGGGGATTGAGACGTTGTATATTCCGTCTCCTTCATTGCCATTCTGTCCGAATGTCAGCATAACTTTAAGCCTCAAAAATTATATGGAAAGATTGCACCAACGCGTCTGATCGTCTCAAAGTTTCGAAGATTCCTAATCGAGTTCAAAACTTTTTTGATTGTTCATTTTATAAACGAAAATAATTTTTAGCAAATGATTAGCATATCCAATTCAAAAACATTTTAATTAAATTTTCACTAATTCAAGCAAAATGAGCTTCTTTACCATCTATACCATCTACAGTATGACTTTCTTCCCTCTTCTCTGTAGAGTACATTTATTAATTGAAGAACTTTATTGGTGAGGCGTTTGTAGAAATTAATGAACTGTCTGCTTATAATATTTCCAACTTTAATAATCTTGAAGTTAAAGACCCAGTAGTCAAAAGAAAATAGACAGTTAAATCTTTCTTTTTGCTACTTGTCCTTGCAGCCATGACAAATATCTGAACCTATTACATTTAGTTCCTGGGTTTATCAGTGTACTATAATTATCTACCAATACAAAAAAGTAACCATATTTCTCTAATTAATTTGGTTTTATTTTCTGGTATTTAAACTAGTCTAGAATAAATTATAGTTCTTGTAGATTCTTCCTATTTCGCCTGGGCTACTGGGGCGAATGTTTTACTTATTTACATTTTTTTTCTCTGATTAAAGTAGAAAATAAGATACTATGTCGACTTTATTAGTTATCATATATAAATGCTCCATGAGAAAAGTTTCATTTCATTAATTTGAACACTGACAGCCTACTTGGTTGACATTCAAATGGTGTCTATCTAATCTATGATATGACAAAATATGTCTATCTAATCTATGATATGACAAAATATGTCTATATAATCTATGATATATATAAAGTATTTCCATCTTATTCAAAATAAATAATTTTTGGATCAAAACTATGAACGAAATCATATGAGAGAGAAGAAGGAATCTATGATAATCTATGATATGACAAAATATGTCTATCTAATCTATGATATATACAAAGTATTTCCATCTTATTCAAAATAAATAATTTTTGGATCAAAAAAATGAACGAAATGATATGAGAGAGAAGAAGGAATCTATGATAATCTATGATATGACAAAATATGTCTATCTAATCTATGATAAATACAAAGTATTTCCATCTTATTCAAAATAAATAATTTTTGGATCAAAAAAATGAACGAAATTATATGAGAGATAAGAAGGAAAGCGGAATGGATATATAATAGTTCCGATTATATCAGGAATTATTGAGTAATGATCACTAAAAAACAAAAAAAAAATGCAGTCAAAAAACCATCAATATCTCTAAGATCCTAATTCTAATAGTCCAACAATATCGCTTAACTTAATACATATAATTTGATATGTAGAATAAAAAATATCTTCTAAAAAAACTAAAAAAAGCAAATCATTCATTTTAAATATAAATTGCAAATGGAATGACTAATCCTATTAATAGATACAAAAATTGTAGAACAAAAATTTGCAGTTAAATTGGCCAAAATTTATTGTTCCACTTGATAGTAACCAACACACTCAGTTTGAGATAAATTACCTTCATAAATTGGCCAGTAACCCAATTCTGTGAAATTCTTGACCAATTTTACACAAAATATTTGTATTCTTTAAACAAATATGCTTAATTTGAAAACTGCATGATAAACGTCCGAAATAAAATGATAGAAAAGCTTATTAGTGTTAATTTCGAAATGACGAGTAACGCACAACAAAAGTATCTATGAGATGCAACTGCATTCTGAAGTAGACAAGCCAAGCCAAGCCGATGGGCACCTGTTCAATTGCAATTTTGTGCACATATTTATTTTTAGTTTTTGTTTTTTTTTTTTTATATTATTTTTTGCTGATTTTTTTGTTTTCACAAAATACTTAAGTAACAAAACTGCATAAAATGCAATGAATTATTTTTTAAATATAAATGCATTATTACGGCATACACAAAATTAAAACGAGCACAGCCAAATATTTACAAAAGAATACGAAGCCAACAACAAAAACAATTAAAATATTTAATCTTTTTTTTTTCTTTATAAATTTTTACATGTAAAATGTTTACAAGTTTAGAATTATTTGGGTGGGTGTGTGAGGAAAGTGTTAAACCATACGAAAGAGAAAAGATACATTAAATTTATTTGCTTAAAAAATTAACCAAAATTATTTGAAGAACTAAAATTGAAGATATCTTCTCAGTTAAAAAAGAATTTCTTAGATACAAGGTGTGCATACAAAGTTGCCGCCCCGGCCACCAGCTGTGCCTACTTGCACTGCTTTAACACTTGTTGACAGGTCGTTATTTGCCTGAATGTCAGAATGTCTGTCTGTTTGTTTGTTTGCTTATTTTTATGTTTACCAAGCCGCTGATGTTTCTATGTTCCTTTGATGCCAGAAATGTTTTCGGAATACGAGTATCTGGAGTATCAAAATTTTAATCATTTTATTAGATACACTTTGCAGTCAACGAGAGTGAGACTGTTTTATTGAAGTTCATTTAAAAGACTTTTTGTATTTATTAATGAATTATTTATTTATATCTTTTTTCTATTTTTTTATTTATATCTACTCTACACCTTTGTTGCTATAATTAAAATAAAACTCCAGAACTCTACACCCTCATTGTCTATTATATCTCAAATCAAATTCCTGTACTATGCTTATACAGTAAATAGGGATAGTGCAGTACTATACAGTACTATACAGTACAGTACTATACAGTACTATACTATACAGTACTAAATAAGCATAGTATTAATTTACTATATAATAATAAATTATAAGTATCTTATGGGTCAATAAAACTATAACAAGTTAAGTCAAGAAATGTGTTACTTGTCTGAAATCAGTTCTATATAGAACTAAAAACACATCTGATATAAGAAAACTGTTTGTTTAACCTTTCAACATCGATAATGTGACTTCACAGATCTTTTATCAATAATGTGTGTTTGTCTGTGTGTGCGTCTCATAAAATGGATCAGATACCATGAAAGAAGTTCTAGTACCCGAAAATACTTATATTAACACATGTTATATCTTGTCCAAAAGAATTCACTTTAACAATTTGTAATATATCTTATATATAAAACCTATATTAATACATATTTATCTTTTCAAAAAGAACTCGCTTTAATAATTTGTAATATATCTTATGTAGTATATAAAACCTATATTACCTATTTTAAAAGAATTCACTTTAAAAATTTGTAATTTATGCTTAGCATATGTATATATACCTCCATTTCTAATTTCTTTCTTTGTGACCTACTCTTCTTTAAATTACTTAAAAAACTGATTTTTAATTTCCCAAATATCGAGATCGAGATTCCGATCAGCTAAAGACACACTGTCCTATACACTATTAATCATTATTAATCCCCCTTATTAGTAAGCGCTCTTTTAACTTGAGAGGTATTTAAATTTTCGTACTAAATTTTATAATAAATAAACATTCATAATTAAAGTAAGCTCTGAGAAGTATCAATAATATTATTTTAATTCAATAATAATCAATAATAATATCAAATGAAATTTAATACATAATTATTTTTCCATGTTAGATTAGACTTTAAAAGGGTTGGGAATTTATCACCACGTTATTGCATCCTTTAAAGTGGATTATGACATACCCACTTCAGTTCCATAGACGAGTATCAGTTAAGAACGTCGTTATGTCCTTTAAAGAGATGTTGACTAATTACGTTATAAGTGAATAGGCAATAGATAAGTACCGATGTATGTATCTGACAAGACTATCACAGTGACACAGAATATGTTATGCTGCTTCCTCTTCTTCGTAACAAAGTCTGCAGCTATCGTCTCTAGTAATACTTAGGTTGGATACATACTTTTTTACTACGCAATGCCAAGTGAGAAACCATATGACAAGTCAGATGCCATTTCTGTTCATCATTAGGGAGCTACAACTAGGGAGCTACAACTAGGGAGCTACAACTAGGGAGCTACAACTAGGGAGCTACAACTAGGGAGCTACAACTAGGGAGCTACAACTAGGGAGCTACTAGTTGCTCCACGTTTAAACATCAGATAAATAATTTACCAAGACAATATAATGAAAATATTATATATCTAAATATTATACAAAATCTTATACATTAAGATATGGAAATATATGTATGATAAATTTGTATATGTATGTATATTTATTAATATATATAAATATAAATTGTTTAATATGTGCTATACACAATTAATCAATGCTTGACCCAATTAAAAAATGCATTTTTATCTGAGGCTTAGTAATGCAAGCGTAATAAATCCCATGTTAACCCATTTAAGTGGGAGGCCAGGCGTACATTGAATTCAGTACTACAAACGAAACAAAGTTGCAGTACTGATAACAGAAGACACATATGTTTATATATGCCATTGCATACAAACTAACATTTTTCAACAATTTTTACTACAATTCGAAATCTAAAATCACAAAAAAAAAATTTTATGAGACAAATTCCGCGATAAGAAAGATACCGGCCGGCAACCGGCAAAATACTGAACACTCAACTACAAGCCAATGAAATTAGTAATTAAAATACTTTTCAGTTTCTTATATATATATATATATGTATATATATTGATATATACATCTATAGCTGACATTATAAATGAGAATTGAATTTTATCACCGCAAATTCAATTTCTTTTTTTTTTTTTGTTCCATGAAAATTCTTCAAGTTTCTGATAATTTTTTTTCTCTCTTTCAATAGTTGAAGTGGGAATCTTGAAGTACTTGGGGTTGTGCGAAGGGTTCTGGTGTTTGGGGGTTTGGTAGTCGTTCTGACACAGTTGTAAAAATTGAATTTGCTTTTACTTTTTATTGTTATTAATTTTTATTATTATTTATTATTTCACATTCGTTTCACAATTGCTTTTCATGAATGAGTCAATGAACTCGGGTTTTACTGGGGCGTCAAAGCGTTTTGCTTGCAATTTGTAGGCCGCAAATATTAATTATTAATTATTGATGAAAATTTAGTCAATAAATGTTAATATAACAATATTAATAAATTAATGTGTTTTGAATAAATAATATTAAATATTTTTTTAAAAAATAGTGAGAATAGTGTATTGAAGTACGACATTGAGTCATTTGGCTTATGAACACTGACTTTGAGCTTCAAATTTAGCAGGGAATGAGTACTTGCAGTCTCATTAAATTATTCAGTGATAATGGGTATTTCACAACACTCGAAACAGCTGTTTGGTTAATCGTCTTCCAACATAAACACACATAAAAGTCAAGTACGGTTTTGGATCAGTTGGTTAAGGAGCGCTGACTCTGAGCTTCAAATTTGGCAGGGCACGAGTTCGATTTCTGACACTTGCAGAATTATTTCCAAGACCACTGATGATGGGTATTTGGCGACATCAGCCAAAAATTCAATTAATTCAAATAATAATTAAAATAATTTTTGTTGTTGTAGCTCACTACTGTTCAAAACTTCTCTATTAAATACTACAGTTACTGTTCAAGTAAAAATAGTCACTTCTGTTATATTCACGTTAGAATCAAATTTAATATTTTTTTATTTAAAAAAAATATTCTAGTATTTTCTTTTTCAATTAATTGCAGATTTTCTCCAAGTTTGTTTTATATTCGGTGTCACATATCTTTTGTTTATTGTTTATTTAGTTTTCTTGTTGTAAGTGTGTACTTATTTGTTGTTATTTCGTATCTATTGCAGTGATAAGTGCATTTTGCTTATCATAAAAGACTGCTTAAATACAGAAATAGAAATAGAAAAATTGTGCTTCAAATGTGGGTCAAATGTGAGATTTGATAAGCGTCTAAATGGGTTTATGATGTTTTTTTTAGTGTTCTTGATTAAAATGATTATATCTATAAGAGGTTTTTCTTGTGCTTTCTTA
>NC_051846.1:162639324-162642829 GCF_002237135.1 Teleopsis dalmanni | reverse complement strand
TAATATTAATTTTAAAGTTAACTACTAATAAGGAACTTTTTTTATTCCTTACTATATCTTTTTGTAAAAAATCATCTATGCAACTTTATAAAAAAGAACCATGTTTTCTTTTTTTTTTCTACTTATTTAGTTATCTATAATTAATATTTTATTTTTAAGTTTTTTATTCAACATTCACAGAAGACATCTTAAAAGCACATATAATATAAAAAAGTTAACTGAACTTATTCTAATTATTTATTTATTTATATATTAAGATTTATTTATTTTTATTAGTATTTATTTTATGTATCAAAAATAAAAATCTTGATGTTTAGAACATGAAGTTGTTATATAACCAAATAATTCGACTATCACCTCTATATGGATGTGTAGCGTTTAGCAGGGCATCAAACACTATTATTAATCAATTAAAAATTGAACAAAGCCTGAGAAAGTCTGAGAAGACTTACTATGGTACTATGGTACATTAGAACGAATGATATCCTCAGGGGTTTTAAGATTGATCAGATCAAAAAATACATAAAGGATGGAGCCCTGAAATTATTCACGGAAACTGACAGGCTTACCAACACTGTGTTATCGAATCTCAGAATGGATACAGGGTCCTGGAGGAGGTAGGCGGGTCTAAGGTCAATTATTGTTTAGTCTGATAACTTCTATAAACAATAATCCAGTAAGGGTGTAGAGGTTACGAAGAAACGTTGCAGTTAATAGAGAGTACAAGTGCTCAATTGTACTGACTTAACTAACCTCAACATAATAATAATAATATATTGTTTATTTTATATAATAATATATATAATAAAATAATACAGTAATTATTTTTTATACTAATATAGTACTTATTTTATAATGTATTGTTATATAAATATTTTAATTATTTATATATTATTTATTTTATATAATATAATAATAAATTATTTATATCGGGTACTAATATAGTATTTGTTTTATATACCAATATAATATTTATTTATTTTTTATAATAATAAATATAATAATATAATAATATAATATTTTTTATACTAATATATTTTACTTATTCTTATAATAAAATAATATAGTATTTATTTCGTATATTAAAATAGTATTTATTTTATATACCAATACAATATTTTAATTATTTTTATAAGTAAATAATATAGTATTTATTTTATATACTTATATATTTCATTTATTTTTTATAATAAAATAATATAGTATTTATTTCGTATACTAATATAGTATTTATTTCAATTACCAATATAACATAGTACTTATTTTATATACTAATATAAAATAATTTATTTATTTTATATAGTTAACTATTATATTAAATGCAACTTTTTATTTTATAATTTGGTTTTACACATTCTTTTCTCTTTTTAAAGGACTAAAGGTCATCCCAATGAATACCGCCAAAAAACTTTACGATCATAGAAGTGCACAGCATGTGGCCAAGGAAGCTTCACTACATATTTTAGTTATTTTCAACAACAACGAACATCTTCTTGTTCTTTACTTTGTCAAGAAAAAATGAAGAGAAAAAACAAGAAATTATAAGTTGTCCTTTTTACATCATAAGAAAACATTAAAGTTGAAAATTGCTAACTCAAGTCAGGATACAACAATTTTCCTATCAAATGACGCATTTAGCGGAAGCATTTCTAGCATTTCCGTTTGCTGTAGAAAATCGACAATGTTAATGTTAAACTAAGAAATTCATCGTCGGAAATATTGGAAGTATAAAAAAGCAAGGACCTTTTAGTTCCTTTTCAAATCTTTATGTAAAAATTGCTTTTAACCTTCATTTCAGATTTATTAACATTTTTTTCTTTTATAATTTAGTTCACTTTAAAGCCAAAAATGCTATTAACTTAGCTCGTCACCTTTTACCACTTTTTTTAATGTTAAAAAATTCTTAATGTAAACAAAATTAAAATTAAAATTTTTTATTATTGATATTGTTGTCGTTGTTGTGGTTGTTGCAGCTCATCAAGTACATTGTTGTTGTTATTATTGTTGTTAATGATATTTTGCTACCCTATTTTATGTTCATTCACTTATTTACATTACAATAGTTTACGATGACGGCTTCTGTTGGTGTTAGTGTCGTCATAATAACAGTGTTTCATTTTTTTACATTATTTGTATATTAGAATTATTTTTTTTTTACATTTTTGATGGTTTAAAAATATACGCACAATATAAAAATTAACAGACTGTTTTTGTATTGTTAACATAATTTTCGTGAATTCTTTCACAACTCGTTAGAGAACTGAAAAATGCCACTTGTACTCAAATGCCATTTAAGTTGAAACATTTTATTTTATTTGATTTTTTTTTTGATTTAAATAAAAAATATTGAAAATAAATTTAGCTTAAAATGAATCCTTTATTAGTTTGAATAATATTTAAATAATTAAAAGTTTAATATTTAAATAATTGAATTCTTTAATTTAGTTTAAATATATAAATATTATATTTAATATGAATACAAATTTGTTTCTAATATTATTGAATTTTTTAATAAAACTGATTATTAAATAAAAAAATTTTATTTTTAAATTATACTTCAAAGTATATTAAATCTCTAATTCGTATGCAAAACGGAAAGGAACTTCTTGCTGTAATAGCCAAGAGACTAAAACTTAGACTGTAGTAAAAAATGTTGATAAAACCATAAGTGACCTATTCTAAACCATCATTGGACAGTTATAATCAACTTCTCTACCACCGAAAAGGAATTGTTGGTAAACAAAAATTGGAACTATATTAAAATATTTCACAAACTTACAAAAAAAATATTTTCAATATATACAAAAATTTTTGGAAATGCATCAAGAAAGTGAGATTAAAAAGCACAACAACCTTTCTAACTTATTAGTTAACCAATTTATACTTATTCAGGCATAAATGTGTTTAATTACAATTAATTTGGTTGTTAAAGGAAATTTTCAAATTTCCTACATTATTACGATTTATTTTAATTTTTAATTTTTTAATAAATAAAAATATAATAGAAATGTTCTGCGATTTGAGCTGCAAACATATGAGCACAACTACAGTATATCGACGGCTACACAACTATATCTTTAGCAATATATATATGTAAATGTTAGAAATAATTTTTTTTCTGGATGTAAAGATATTTAAGGAATTTATATATTTAATTTAACATTTTGCACACCTCCGTACCTTAGAGCAGTCGTTACTGTTAGCAAGAGACTTTAGCATGAGACTTATTGTTTTTTACTGCATTTTGGAACGGCACTTTGGAGTGCTCTTCGTATTCGCTTTGTCGTATTCGGAGAATCCGATTAATCGTATAGTAAGCGAAGTCTCCGGACTTGAAAATAAAATCAAATTTTTTGTAAATATTCAGAATATCTAGAATTGCGATTATTATTCGCAGTGAAATTATTAGAATAATCGGACAACTTTTCTTTTTAAAATAACCGAATGATATTTTATTCACATACTAATTTTATAACATGTTAAATTAAGTCTTACACCAAAATTG